>NC_051154.1:350641166-350689025 GCF_013339745.2 Dermacentor silvarum | reverse complement strand
GGTGTTCACAAAGCCTTATGTTGTTGTATTGTCGGTGATATTGATATTTATGTTTTCTTTGAGAATTCCTCTCCTGTAATGGCCCTCAAGTAAGGCCTAGAGTATTCCTAAATAAATAAATAAGCACCGTGGAAATAGATCTATGCGAGGGATTATGCAGGTAACTGGTATCCAGCATCATCTGTGGTTCCGGAAAGCACTGCCAGATGACACGCACGTTAGTTTAAGGTGATCAGCTGTGTTTGTTTCCCTATAGCGCGTGTATGACGAAGACAGCAAGGCGGTAGCGATGGTACGGCGCCGATGTATTATATTATTATCGTTAGTCCATGAGTCACACAAGCCGTCATTTTCCGCGTCCCTAAACCGTCATCGCATCGGCCTCCGTCAGGACAGAGCGTTTTCTTGCTGCTTTCTCCTAAAAAACGGCACGCCAGTGACGTTGTCCTGAGGCTCATAACGTCGCCGCTAACATGTTTTCTTGCGATAGCCATTATATGAACACTCCAAGCGCATTCCTGCCGTCGCCGTCGTCGTCGCCGTGAGGTTCTGTATAAAGTCCAATGGCGATAAACTCGTCACCGCACGCCATATGCTGCATGTGCGAGTGAAAAACGCGCGAGGTACGCGCGCTTTCACGTAGAGGGAACGCACGGCGGAGAGCAAACACGTCTCCAGTCGTGCGAAAGGCCGTGGTGAGATGGGAGGGAGGGAGGGGAGGCGACGTTTAGCTGCGGCACTAAATGCGTATCTTGCGACTGGGCGCAAGGGGAACTGGCGACTCAATCTCCCACGCGAAAGGAGGAAAGCAGGAAGGCAGCGCAGGAGGGAGGGTGCGCGGCTTCTACTCTGCTAGGAACTGCGTATTTTGCGCGGCTGAGGGCTGTCGCGCGCACCGTATCTTGAAAGCGATCTCCACACGGCTCTGACCGTTGTATGCGCTATGTTTTCGCCGCTCAGTTTCCGTTGAAGCAACCGAACACACGAACGTTCGGTCACTGCTCCTGCCGCGCTTGCACACGCCAGTGTTTTGACAGCGCTTGTCTGCGGTGGTCGAGTGTGATCTATTCATGCTGACGCCATGCTTGTTAATTCATTTAGTAAGCGAATGTGTCCAAGTTCATGCAGCCCGTAAGACTACTATCCTTACTCCGTATACTCTAGTAAATTTGCTATCGCAATTGATGGTTCGCCTTTCGGGCGAAACTGCGACTTTTTTTACTAGAAATCAGCGAGGTAATGCTCTGTCCTGACGGACGCCTACGCGCGCAGTGACGATGAAGGACGGGCTAAATTACTACTGCGTGAATCAACGTTACTAGATTAGCTTCAATTTGCAAGCTCCGCCCGAGCCGCGCGCGCGAATGTGTCCCTTTTCCGTCTCCTCTCGCGGGGTGGCGCTGCCACCTCTCTCGGCCCTAAAACCGCGTTCGCTTGCCTCTGCTGTCAGCGGCCGCCTGCTCCGAGCGCGTTCCAGTGCGTTTCGTTTGCAACACGTGAATTTGTATTTCCTCCGCGATAAGATTGAAGTACAGACCTCAGGGATGTTGAATAAATTACCTTAACTAGTCCATACCCTCGCATTGCTCTTCGCATTACCGCAGATGTGCACATCTGCGGTAATGCGAAGAGCAATGCGAGGGTATGGACTGGCGTGCTATTCAGCTATAATTGCGCGTTAGACGTTCAGTTAAACTGCTCAACACAAAAATAGCCAATCTCGTTTGTTGTTTCGGTGTCTCTTAGTGAAGTTGTTTATTTGACGACATAGTTTAAGGCCAGCGATGTCGTTTCCCATCTTTGCGTAAGTTATGAGACTCCGCGTTCATTTCGCGTATTCGTTGCTTGCTCGGGAGTCTGGACCAACGTGTCTGGACGAATGAATGAATAAGAGCTTGTGTTTTGATTCAACAAAGTAATTTATTACTCTGTAAAATAACAAAAAAATTTTATGCGCCCACTTGGCCATGGGTAACGCATTTATCTACAGCAAACGGGCCTTTTTATTTGCCACGGCGGCTTTCTCGCTATTCTCAAGGCGGCAAGTGTCCTAGACACTACAACAGCCTTATCAACCCTAGGCACAGCATTTTCCATTTTGAGTTTGTACACAACAACACTGGCGTCAACAACTTCAAGAGACCAGCCTTGAATTTTCTGGTTTGTTTTTGCCAAATCCACGAGCTCGCTGTAGAGCGACGCGATAGCTCCACACACAGGGGAGTTACTTCCGTCATCGCACAGGCTTGTAGCATCGCCATCACCTTGCGCACCTTAACGGGAGGTGCCCTCCGCACAGCTGGTTGCTTACGTTTCCGCGCCGGTTTCGACAGGTATGAAGGGCAGTTCGGGAACAAACGGGGAACAGCGTCGTCCTTGAGCGCCCAATTGTCGCGCGGAATAACAACGTCCCCGTTTATGTTGTGCACGAACTCCTTCACTAAGTCACTGTCCTCGAAATGGAGATCGCACACAACGCAAGAGCTTGTCAGCTGCTTGTCCAGTCGTGGAATCGCACGCTGCCACACTTGAAGAGGTGAAGAATCTCTAGGCGCCCGGAAGAAATGCCGCTTCTCGGCAGATCTTTGACAATCGTAACCGCTTTTGCAGCCGGTTACGAAACAACGCGGCATGTCGGTTGGTCACGATACAACGCCACTTATAACGTCAGACGACTCGAACGTGAAGAACAAAGCACATGAACAAAGCGCACCACCACAGCACCAACAACAACGGTTCGCGCAACGTGCTTCGACGAGCCGCGAAGCCGGGCCGAGCGTGTGACTAGCGCCACCACGCGGCGGGAGACGGAAAGGGGACACGCGCCGCCGCGCAGCTTTCAAACTGAAGCTAATCTAGTAACGTTGGCGTGAATAAAGCCTTACAGCCTCATCCGTTACGACCTACAGACCAACCCAGAAGACGGTACAAATTGTGGGAAACTGCCGCGCTCTCGTTTTTCTAAGCAATTTATTGCTATGTGACGTGACACGCGCGATGGATAGCGATATACAGGTTGACCATTCCAGCATTTAATTCCGGCGCCTGTTCAAACCTCGGGAAGCTGCAGGTCCCGCGCCGCACAATAGTACCGGGGCTGGTGTGCTGGGGGACCATGGTTAGATCCCACCATTGATCCATCAGACACGTAACTTTCTTTTTTTATATAGGTCTGAGATGAGGCGCCCCAGCAACTTTTCTTTTGGTATATGAGGCAAATCATGCTGCACATTGAGAGTCGTCGACAACTGGTAATCAAGATAATCATGCTCAAGGAAAGTCTAGCCGATAAGCTTCGAAGAATTCTGTATATAAAAAAGCCGCTTACCGAACTGTGTCACCTCCCCGCCAGCGGTGAACGCAGATGATAGCTGATGGGGAGGGGCGCTTTACTTTGTAGCTACTGTGTATTTCGCGACCGCCCGCAAAGGGAACCGACGATCGCGGCTCAATCTCGAGCGCACTATGGATAGGCAGCGCAGGAAGGAGCGAGCTAGGAATGATTCCTAAATACGCCCATGGCGAGAACTGAGCCTGGAAACAGGAGGTACATTTGAAATAAATAAATAGGAGGCAATAAAAGAGGTAGCAGAGCACCCGTCAAAATCACAGAGGGCCCCAGCGATGTCGCCTCCCTCGCACTGTTTCCTGCACGCTTCAAGAATTTTAAATGAATAAATTTGGCCAAGAACTTTTTGAACGGGCCCACGGCTCCTGAGGCTTTACGTTCATTTTGTTCTCGGCGATGCTAAGCGTATATTCATGAGTAGCCGGAACGAGGTGTATCTCTGAGGCAAATTTTGGATCTTTTCGCGAGGTCATTAACGTCTCGTGTATATGAATGTGGATCCCACCGGACGTATGTGCATTCAATGAACGTTTTCGTGACTAAGCGAGCATTGCATACAAGGTAACGAGCAAAACGTGAGCGCATTACTCGAACAGTCAACCTAGTACCAGCATCAAAGTCGTGAGGGTACTTGTTCTGTCTTCCTAAAGTTCGCCATCTTCTTACACGTTGTTTTTGACGTCGACAATTATGATGAGGCTCAAGACGATACAAACCCACAATTTAGGAAGATTCCACAATTCGGTAGATGTAGAAACGCATCAAGAAAAGAAAAAAAATAGAAAATAATCAGCAGTGTATTATTATGGAATTGCATGCAGATAACGAATACAGCAAAATATGGAACATAATTTAAACAGAAAAAAGCCGCATTTATTGCAGTTAGAAACCATAAGTGATTTTGAAGAAGTACAAGACAGACTCAAAATATATATTTTTTTTAAATGTCACAGTTTCGCCCTAAATGCGAAGCAATGAATGCAATAGCCAAACAGCAATGTCATACGAAGTAAGGTCAGCGGCTTTGGTAACAATATGAATTGTAGTAAACATGGGCTGATTAAGTAAGCACGTGTGCTGCGTCGTAAGTAGACCGACATGAAGAGAGACTCGATGACCACGAGAAGGCGCGTGTGAAACGGTGGTGTGCTTCCCATGGTCAGCGCGTGCGAAGGGACACACCTGTAGCGCTGCACTGCCGACCCGGGCGCGTATTTCCATTTGCTAGTAGGTACAGCGTTTGACCGCTGGCGCCACGCTGCGCCGCTCGCGCGTACCATGTTTCGAGCCGCCGCCGTTGGAACGGAGGAGGCGTTGACGGAGAAAACGCTGGGCTGGTGGTGACTTAGCCTGCTGTTGGGATCGGTGGTATTATAAACGCATCACTGTTTTGATGATCCAAATATAATCTCACTATCAGGGAGGGAGCAGTCTACCTGACTGGAGCAGTATTTTTTTATTTGGGGTGTTGCTACGCTGCGCTCCGCAACACCCCAGCGACCGCCGCTTCGCGTCGGCGCCCGGTACCACGGCTGCCGCCGTGGCACCGGGGTTCAAACGACCACGCTAGCAAACAGAGAGGAAAAAAAAGAAAAGCGTGATATTAAGAAAAAAAATTCTAGCTCGGGAGGGATTCGAACTAGCGTACGCATGATCCCAAAGCGAGCGCCGTAGCCGCTCAGCCATACAGCCACTTTTTTTTTTCTTTATTACATGGGAGCAGACTCTTCAGCAACACAAGAAACAAGGCGCTACAGGTACATATTCAAAAGTCAGGCAAGCATGTGCACGCGTCCAATAAAGGCAACCAGTCCGGCGCTGTTTCTTGAGCAGCGTACACACTGCGGACGTAGGCAGCAGATTCCCGAAAAAACGACCGAGTGCTTCGCGGTGGTTCAGCGTGCCTGTCACACATTCTACTGCGCCAAAGACTATGTAGACCAAGTACTATGAACATGTCATATGGTGGGTCACAGGAATCTTTAAAAGGTAAGAAGCGAATTGTGTATGGTGTGATGTCTAAATCTTTTTTAAGTGTTCTTTGGAGAATGTCCCAGAAGAACACGGCATCCCTACAATCGACAAAACAGTGATCAATCGTTTCAGCATGCGGACACAAACGGCAGTTTGTAGACCACGGCACGAAACAGCCCCTTTTTTCTAACCAGGTTTTGACAGGAAGGGTTGCCGAATGTAAGTTAAAGAAAAAAGTTTTGATCCCTGGAGGAATGATCATTTGACGGACACGCTTGAGTACATCTAAGTAGCAACATTCCAAATAAGGCGCACGATAATGGGGAACAGGAAACAATGTGTCTATCAAGGCAGCAGAAATTTCTTTACGGGATGCAGTAATCGACGGGGACGCGCGCTATCACGGAGAGCGAACGCTCTCAATCTGACACTCAATTTGAACGCACTCAATCTCCCACGCGCAAGCAAGGAAGCGGGAAGCTTAGATGTCCCCGTCAGCCATACAGCCACGCTTCCAAGCATCGCATTCATGCGAACCATATGATTGCGTTCGAGCGGCCTCGGCGAAAGAAACCACCTAGAAGCGCGGTACGCGCGAGCGGCGCAGCGTGGCGCCAGCGGTCAAACGCTGTACCTACTAGCAAATGGAGTGTTGCGACCCGGGCAGCATTGCATGTGTAGCGTGCGTTGGAAATTGTGGCCCGACTATTACTAACTGATTGAACAAGCGTGGTGTGAGCGCGCACAAACAAACATGAATAGATCACACTGAATGACTGCAGACAACGACTGTCAAAACGCTGGCAGCAAGCGCATACGCCGCAGCAGCGGGCGAAGGTACGTGCGGTCTATCGCTGCGACGGAAACTGAGCGGCGAATGCACGGCGCACAAAGGTCAGAGCCGTGTGGAGATAAGCGACGGTGCGAGCGAGCAGCGACGAGCGCGGTTGTTGGCAGAGTAAAAGTGCGCCCCCCCCCCCCCCCCCGCTCCCTCCGGCGCGTGCTTCCCGCTTCCTTGCTTGCGCGTGGGAGATTGAGTGCGTTCAAATTGAGTGTCAGATTGAGTGCGTTCGCTCTCCGTGATAGCGCGCGTCCCCGCACGCTTCCGCTCGGGAATACGGCGCGCGGCGAAGATTTTATCTATAGGGAACCTCACCGACGCCGACGGCAGAAATCCGGTTGAAGTGTCCATATATTTGCTATCGCAATAAAAAGTGAACACAGTTGAATTTGAATTAGTGGCTTGAAGAAAATCGCATAGAGCATTAAACACATGCATCCTTGTTGATTAATGTTCCAGGATGCTAGAAAGTGCAAGAATGGGCTTTCACACGAATGAAAACAAAGGCTTTGCTTGAAAATACCGAACCGCCGAGTGTGAGAGATAATTGAAGCCGTAAGGTAAACACGGCGTGACACTGGTGACTGTGACAGAGACGCTAGTCAAGCCGCTGTTACGCCAGCTTCTTTTCCCGCCATCCCTAGCCACTAACCCTTGTGAATGTTCTTTCCTATATAGTGAAATAAAATACTGTTCTCTCCTCTGCTTTAGTAAATCGTCAAGGTAGTATAACACATGATATTTTGCTGAACCAGTAACGACAGGCTCATCGGGGAAGTTGCGGTGGAAACCAAGGCAAGCGCAGTCCCCTGCGTCTCTAGAACGAAGGAGAAGGGCACAGTTGAGCGAACGCTGCAGGTGAACACTGTCACAAGGGACGGAGTGCGATTGTGCAATGCACATGATTGTACCGTAGTTGTTCCGGCAGAAAAGGCACGTTGAATTGAGAACAGTCGGCACTTGAAGGGGAAGGAGACCAGACATAACGGGCCGCGAGAAAGAATCTGAGAAGGCGGCCACTCGTAGGAAGGCATACACAGAGCAATAATTCACACATAGGCAGAGGCCCATTACAGCTACTTTTGCGGTATAGTTGCGGGGCGGAAGAAAAACTGTCAAAAATTGAAGGTAGAATAAAGAAAGGGACTCAGCGGTGTTACATCATCTTGCCAGCGTCAAGTAGGCAAGGGTATTAGGCAGGACAGCGAGCAAACGGTAATTTTAACAATAACAAGCAGACACTTCACACCACGTTAGCTAGACCGCTGTTACGCAGACTGGGTCAATAAGTCGCCTTAAGGACCACTTGATTGACAGGGGGAATGAATTTGCAGACTTCTTTCCTTCTCACCCCCTTGATGCGCTAACTGAACAAGCAGTGAGCGGTGAATAGTCTCTTGTGTTTTTGAATGCAGCGAGCATGTATCCACTGCACATCCCGATGGCATGTTAGCCCCCATACACTCCCTTTGAGAGTGCTTGAAATTTATAAACAAAATGCGATCGCCTCCGCTCACGTGCGTAGGTGTTTTCGAAACTAGTTTCCAAGAACACGACGATCACATGTTCAGAGGAGTGATGTGGCAGTCGAACGAGTGCAGGGAAAAGTAAAATCAAGAGACATTTCACATGTGCACATTGGTTGTTGAAGCACTTTCGGAAAGGCAGTTCGTGGTTTGTGCAAAATATTTACTTTTTTGCAGCAAATCAAACCGAAATTTGTGCGCCACGTTACCCTAATCACAATCGATATTTTCGTTAATTCTTTTCGGTAATTCTAATTCTTCGTTAAATCACAATCGATATTTCTGTGTTTGATATACACATAGTATACATGAAGACACATGTACGAATCATAATAACTGTATTACAAGATAAAGAGAGTAATATAAAGACAAGCATACAATATATACTCATCAAAATATGTCTGTAGAAAGAACGATAGGTGAAACAAAAATTGTGTTCTCGATGGCCGCTAAACACGGCCGCGCCGCTGTCGTAACGACGTTGTTGTCATGCAACTGGCCGATGGGCGATAGCGACTCGGCCATCGCGTGCATGGGCTTTTGTCGTCCTCTCGGGGCTCAGCATGTAAGCCCTTCGAGAAGCGACGTGCGCCATGCTGGGGCCCCGGCTTATCCTGTGACCAGCGCTGCCGGATGGCCAGGGGCTGTGCCACACTCGTCTGCGTGGCTGTGCCTACATCAACGGGCCAAATGTCCAGCCCGCTCGAGACGGCGCACAGGTTGGCACCGCGCTCAGCACGGTGCCCAGTCGTCGTCATCGTGCTGGCTGCGCCGGGCAGTGCCAACAGTTACGTCACGGGAAGACGCGTTGGCTCCAGCCGCCACCAGCAGCGACACCACTGAGGACCACACGCCACGGACACGCTCGCGCACAGCCGTCGCAGGAGCCGAATCGTGACGATCCCGCGGTGCACTCGAACGTAGCTGGTGGGGTCGAGTGACAAGCTTCGACGCCCATAACAGTAGCCTGGACTTCGTCGCTGGGCCATTCTTCCGCATAACGGAGCTGGCAGTCAACTCGAAGCTGCGGTATATTGAATTTTATGTGATATTTTTGAAGACAATAAATTTGATTGTGACATACGATTCTACTAAAATGTACCAGCGAAAAAAGGTAGTGCACAATTCCGCTAAATTCAACCTGCAATACGTGGCATTTTCGAATCACAATTTGATATCACAGGATGACGCATCGAAAATTCTTAACGCGCAACATATACACATCTAAAAACGGGAAAGAAAATCTGGAACCTCTTACATTAGATGTGAATTGGAAAACGGCTATTATTTCAGATGCCTGTTAGGTTCGCTTCTGTTGGCGCAATTTTCTTAATGCGCAATGCATGGAGCCGGATGGTGTAGTCTCCCAGTATATTAAGATGGACGATTATGATATTTTTAGGCATTGTCTTCGAAGCGGGGCGGTAACAAATTATCATGCAACTAGCCTGCTTGAACTGGTACGGTAATCTATACGTGACTATTATTCTAGCATTTTGTCTACATCTCCTAAACCTTTCTCTCTGCCTTAAAATCTCTGTGGATCGAACTTGCAAATGGTTACATATGCAGGCCACAGACATGGTCGTATCAATCTCTTTTCTGCGTCTTTTTCCACCTATGCTCTAAACGTCTCTTGCTTAGCTCGACTGCTGACCGGTTAATCTTTCTATCCGCTTTGAATCCATGTGCTCTAGACGATGGACGTTACCTACGGGCCTCGCCATGGGTGAATACTTTCGCATGTCATTAGGATGCGCTGACTTGTCTCCGGATGTTCGCTGCAGCAGATAACTGCCTCATCCTGTAGCGAAAGCTTCCTCCGCTACGTTCTTTATCAGTGGGCAAGAAGCTCAGGCCTCAAATACCAAGGCACTGCCCTTAATTTTATCGTACAGATGTTCCACTCTAATTTTGTTTTCTTGCCTTACGTGGCCATGGCCTCTTTTGTTTCGATTCTTTGCACCCAATTCTCTGTCTGTCTCTCGCAGTTTCTCTTTGACGACTCCTGGTTGTCTATTTACGCTTTCAATTAAATAGTTGCCAACATGCTGGACTTCTTCTTTTATTCTTTGACCACGCTTTTGAGGCGCAAGTTTTTGTGGACGTTAGCAAGGCCGTTTATTTTCATCCATGGTTCCGAGTCTTTCTTCAGAACTAGTTTTACTCTGTGCTTTTCCGACATTAGAAGAAGCCCAAACAATGTCCACCCTGCTCTTCCTCATTTGGGATTTTACTGAGGGCCCACAAAGTCATCCGGCCTACTGATCTTTAGTTAACATTCAACCTCGACATGGTATCTGATTTTAAGCAGAGAATAGCATTTACGAACGTTAGCGCTGGTACTATTAATCATTTCCAAATTTTTCCACCATGTTTTGTTATTGCTGCTTTCCGCTTCCCCTTCATTTTTTATATAAGCTTGGTGGATGCTTGAGTAAGTCTTTCCTTTTTTATGTGTACATGAATGTACTCATATTACTTGACCATGGGTATGATTTGCTGTTAAATTGATACAGCGTTATATTACTCGTCTCTTAAATAAGAATAACTCCAGATTTCTCTGTGCTAAACATAAGGCCTAGATTTGTCACTCCATTACCACATAAATTCGCAGGTCTAATTTTTTTGCATTGTCCGCTTGGAACACTACGTCATCCGCATACATCAGTCCACGGACGTTCTGTTGCACCATTTGCCCATAACGGATGTTAATAAATCAAAAGCTTATTAACTGTTTTCCAATGGTCCTTTAATGCCCTTGACATAAATCGTGAACAACAATATAAACAGAGGGAATCCTTGCTTCAGTCCGCAGTGAATTTCCACTAGTTCTTTGTATTTCCACCCTTCCCAGGCAAATTCTACTTGGTTGTCCCAGGGTACATATATATATATATATATATATATATATATATATATATATATATCTGTCTCAGCAGCTCCACGAAATCGTCCTCTATTCCCTCTTACATGAAAACATCCCACAGAAATTGCCTGTCTACTTTATCGTATTAAGCTCCCTTAATATCTAGAAATGCATTTGGCCTTATGCGAAATCTGCTGCCATCTGGCGGCCGTCGTGTGCATACCCGCCATGTTGGAGGCTAAGCGCAGTCCGCATGTGAGCGTACGGAACATACTACGTATCAACGTGCGGTGCATGATAAGAGCCACAGTTTACTGCTTACCTTTTTTCCTTCACAGACAGGAAATCGGGATGCCGAAGGAAAAAAGGTAAGTAGTAAACTCTACCCCGCATTGTTATTTTCCTCCGCTGTGGACGTTTCGAGTGCTCCAACGTACATTACTAACGACTGACGTCGTGTTTGCGTTCGCCTCTCTTAGGAAATACGATGATAGCTGCTGCGCTCGTGATCACACATTTTGGTTCATGCTGAAACGAGACGGTTTTCTTGGCGTTTTCCTTACCATCTGCTTCACAGACAAGTCGCCTTCATGTATACGAGTGAAAAGGCGCATTGCGGGTGTTCGAGCATGCCTACGTTGCTTTTGAGATCTTTAGTTCGTTTATTGCATTGTGATAATCGGATACACGCTAAAACGGCAGCTCGTGCGCGTTATCGGTTCACACCGATTGTGCTGGAGAGTGTCGTATTTAGTTTGTTTTCGACTGTGGAGTTTCACAAGATACCGTGTGGTGGGATATGGCTCACTGTGCACATTTTGCAAGCATTCCTGGTGGTATGGAATGTTGGCAGGGGCTTCAGGTGTGTCTGAAACTTCTCGTATGAAAATAAAAAATTGCGATCCTGGAAATGGATTACATTCGAGTGTGGGCACGCGATTGTTGGTTTCGTCGAGGTATTTTCTTGTCAGCGTTTCCTCGGCGTCGCGAAATCGAGTCTGGCTGCAATGCGGCAAGATCCGCAAGACCATCGTAGGCACCGAGGCGATGGAGTGAAACACTAATTTCATTGACCTAACATGTTAAGAAACCTCGGAAACCCTACTGCATTCAAACTTTCTGAAACAAACGTTGCTCTGACAGCTTCTTGCTCATACCATCGTCGCTGTGCCTGGTCGCATCGCTCGCGAAAGCCTCTTCATAACCTTCGCACACTGTTTGCAAGCCTGCATTTGTACGCGAAAGCCTTTCCTGTTGGGCCAACATTGCAACTGCATGAAGGCTACCCAAAATCACATTCTTTGGGAATGCGAGGAAAACCCTCCTCCACAGTCAATACTGCCAACTTCCTTCCGCGAGACATGGGAGTCGCTCCTCTCGGCGAGTGACTACAAGATTAAGGCAGAAGTAACTAACTGTGCTGAAGCGGTCGTGGCAAGCAATTGGCCACCACCCTTCGGCCACCGGCAAGCTAATTTAATTACCTCGTTATGACGTAAATAAAGTTGTTTCTCTCTCTGTCGCACACTGTACCCAGGGTATTCAGATGGATTAAAACGCTTTACAAGCCACACTGAAAGCAAAACGATAAAGTTTATTACCTTGCGCACGGCTTCGTTTTCAACTAAAGTTTATTACCTTGCGCACGGCTTCGTTTTCAACAACGGCAGGCTCACATACGACTCGGTGGCAAACTTGTAGCTTCGTTATCGTTGTTAGGCAGTTCTTCACGCATAACAACTGTCAACTAATCACCAGGAAATGCCGTTAACGCGGACACATTTGTACAGCACTGGTTTGACATTTTTTTATGCGCAGATTGATCACGATCAAAGCACATATAAGCGAACAGTTGTAGCAGCGACAGCAATACCTCTCGGCCTTCAATATGGCGCCGCATCGGTAGCTTCGTCCGATGACCTCCGACAGATGTCAGCAATTTTGCATAAGCCCTATAGAGGTCTATTCGAAGCTATTGAAATCTCCATGCACCGAGTTGGTGCAAAAATATCCTCTAAGCGGATGCCTGCTCTGAACCCACTAGGTACTTCCCCTACTATAACATTTTCTTCCATCCACTTCGACAACTCTCATTTTATGGCCTCATTGCCGTTCTATCTAACACCGACGTTACTGTATACCTTGCATACACGAGCACGTCTTACCCTTATCCCTTTTACCTTTGTAGATGAGGTTCAACTTGCTTTCACGCTACTCAGTCGGGATTTTATTTTTATTTTAATCACTTGCACTATGGCATTATTCAGATGTGCCTTGATCTCTGGACCTAGCTGCATGATTAGGTGTATTGCGATTGCATGTGGTCCCACTGCCGTGTTATCAGGGACGTTTAAGTTATTCTGCTCTTTGGATGGCGCCGCGAACAGCGCCATCAGTGGTTGGAATTTCGTCTGTTGCATATGAACAAGACGTGCCTCCGCAGTATGATGCTCGGTACGATCAGCGTGTTTGAAATAGTTTTTTTTTTTGTAGAAAACGTTAGCTGCCCCAATCATCATCTATTTACTGGATATGGCAGATAGCTCAGACTTGGTGTGTATGAATTATCGGGGTACCCCAGGAATGAGCACCACGCGACCATCTCGCAGTTTTTGCAGATCGCAGACTATCAGTTGCTCGCTCTAGCTTCGGGGCAACGGTTACTAAAAAAACACAAAAAGAAACCCACCTGAAAACGCGATATATTGCCCCGCATTTTCATAAGAGCTGATATGTTGCAGGATTCGTCGCGTTGGTTTGCGGTAAAGACGACAGAGGGGGGGCAGGAATTATTGGGTGGTAGCTAACCCTGATGTGACAATTGGCCAGATTGTCGAAAGAAGGCAAAACCTTTCCTATATTACCATGTCCAGCATCACGAGATTGTCTGATATCTTGTTTTGCGCATATCTCTAGAGTAAGCATATTTTTAATACGGATCCAGTTTGCATTCATGCGCCTTCATCTCGTAAAAATGGAAGCTTTTATGCCGACCACTGCGTTCTCTAATGCTAAGGTTAAATAAACATTTCCTGCAACGGCCATTCGTGTCCTGCATTTCTCTTCCGTACTAATGTCTGCTTCACATATAAAGGAATAGTCCCGGTCATGGTGGCGCTGTTCGCTATAGCGCTGGAATGCCAAGGTATTCACCAAGCAAGAAGCGTCCACCGTGCAGACGCTATGCAATTGAAAGAAGATGGATTCAAGGCAGTTACGGAAATGTGTAACTCTACAATTTTGAGATAGCGGTTTTAATCAAGAGATGAAAGATGAGAGAGATAGGCAAAATGCTAGACTGCAATAGGTAGATATAAAACCGCATTAGCTCAAACAGGATAGGTGACTATTTTCGCCCGACCCCGTTTCAATTGGAATGCCATAGAAACCATCATCTGGTGGCCGCCTTCTGAGGGATGCGTAGTTCTCCACATGCCCGCATTACGTGTGGTATGCATGTATATCTTAGGTGAGTACGTTAACAATTTGAGACAACGACATGGAAAGTGTTGAGGTAATTCGTAACTGCGAGTACCAGGCATGGAGCGCGCTATTAGCAATTTTACTCGCAGGTTGCTGGGGGGTGTTCTCCCATCGGATTCTCTTCTACAAGGTATTGCCACATTTTTCATGTGTTCGATAGTAGCATATCGTATTTGCCAGCGCCTCGCGGCATAACACGGCCCCAGTTACGCCTGCCGCATCACCCCTTGCACAGCACAGCAGTCTGGAAAAATAAGCATCCGGCGAGAGAGTTTCACCGGTTAATGAGAGGGCAGCGTGCGTGAGCCTCAGCCGTCTCGAGTTTCTCTTCCGTGATGCGATGCGCATGCGTGTACCGCGTCAGATGGCGCATCCTTCTCGATGTAGCTTCACCTGACCCATTCACCATGTAATGATGCCCAAACTGCAGTTCCACGACAAGCAAAATTACAGCAACTTGATGAACTTTGTTTCTGGCCATGGAGAACTCAGTTGTGCAAAACAATTAAATGTATCTTTATTTGAGTGATAACTTAATTAGAACAGTATTTATGTAGTAATTGGTTTGCTGAACAATATGCATCAAAAGCGAAACTATAGGCTATGCATGAAGCTTTTCTGGCATAAATTCGAATTTTGCGGTATCAAAACAGCATATCACGTACGCTACGTTGGACATTACAGGGTTAAAGCCGTCGTGGCCCATTACTGGTACGTGTTTACGTGGATGCGAAATGTGATGCAATCTGTCATACTCATTAGTACAAGAGGCTTGTGGCTGGAATAGATACGGCCAGGGACAATTACAGGGAAGTGCCTATGTGGCACCTTCCGTGATGCGAATGCGCCACACCACTAGCTGTCTTGAACCCCAGGCCGAGAAAAAACACTGCTTATAATAGGAAAGAAAGAAAGAAAGGCTCATATTTGTTTGTGTTTGTGGCTATATGCCATTCGCACTCGTTAAACTGATTTAACGCGCAGGCCCGGATTGGTGCGGTAGCGTGACAAGTATGACCATGTTACTAACACAGTGCCGTAGTTTGTTGTCACAGTGCCGTAGTAGTTGTTGACACAGTGCCGTAGTTTGTTGTCACAGTGCCGCGTGAAAAGTATTACCATGTTACTAACACAGAGGCCCTCCGCCACGCGGAGGGCCTCTGTGGTCGGGGTGGTTTGGTATAATTGTCTCCGCCACCGACGCCGGCGCTTACGTCGACACCGACAACGACGCCGGATTTTCTGCGAAACGGCGCCCTTAACGCTATCTCGGTAAAGCAATCGAGATTATAGAATTATTATTTTCACCGATTGTAAGCATTCAATACACGGTACTGGCGAAAATAAGCCATCCAGAGGAGCGGAGAACAATCCTACCGGAACGGCTTTTTGCCACACAGAACACATGCTAGCGCCAACTTGGCAGCAGCTGGCTTCCCCGTAGACAAAGCAACTTTCATTTTTTAATGAAAACTAAGCAAGCAACTATGCAAAGCGTAACGTTGAATAATGCTGCCTGTCAAATGCGATATTTTGCACATTTTCAGTAACAACAGAGCAGCGGGAAGCGCAAAATTATTTTTCTACGATTTAAAGAGAAAAAACACCGCATATCCACGGGGTGAATGAAGATGAGTGGGCGAAGCTCCGGAGGAAATGATCGGTAAACCGCGAATCTTCCGTGTAATTCGCCCAGTCTCGCCGCACTAAATCGAACGATTGACAATCGAACGATTGACTTCCACCATTGACACGCGCCATATGTGACGTCATTCCTATTTTATAACAGCGCCCTTCATTATAATTGCACCATATCCCGCTTAAGGGGACGCTAGCACAAACGCGTTAGAAACGTGCAGTACTCTCTAGTAAGGGGGAGAGGCCACAGCGTCTTACGCAGCCGTTCACACATGCCGGAACATGCACCGCGTTTGCCGACACCATCACATGACTGCTGAGAGAGTATAACCCCCGTATTCATAAACGCTCCTCGACTTGAACTTGACTTGCCACCGCCTTCAACGCGTTTCGAACGCGCTGCCCAAGGCGGTGGCAAGTTAAGTTCCAGTCGAGGAGCGTTTATGAATACGGGGGTAAGGCGAAGAGGCCACAGCGTCTTACACCCGCTTCTTACACGGGCCGTAACGCGCTAGCACAAACGCGTTAGAAACGCGCAGTCTTTCATTAATGTTGGGTATTTATTGTCATCGTGGTGCGTGTGTACATGTGCGCTTCGTGGCGTAGTGGTTAGCGCCGCGCGTTCGGAAGCGAGGGGTCCCTGGTTCGATTGCGCGCTACGGACACAACTTTCGGAATTTTTTTTCATAAAAGTAGACGTGGCTACCTACTACTACTACGACGACGACGACTATTACTACATACTACAGAGGACGGACAGACCCGCACTCTAAGGAGGTTCGCCCCTAAAAAATGCCCGTTCCAATAATATAGTAACGCTACGGGATACATTATGCTGGGTGTCCCAAAAAACTTATGAAATGTTCAGATCATTGCGTTAACTATATAGGAAATCAGAGGGAGGATGGGATGTACAAATGCATTCCCTTCCAAACGTTCTTCGGGTTGCTTGTCCCAAACAACATATAATTTCCAAAATTAGGTGACTAGCCCTTCAGAAGTTATCGATAGTGCGCTATTGTTAGTGTATCGCACCCACCACGGATGTTATTTCATTTCTGCAAGACTTCATTCCTTGCGACGCTGGTACCTGTCTGAAACGAACGGTCACCTGTTCATCACAATTCATTCAAGATGTAACAACGTTTTCATCTAACTAATTGGAAACATTGTAACACTTGTTTGTATTGTTGTATTCCCACCCCTTATGTAATACCCCTACTACGGGATCTCAAAGGAAATAAAAAAAAATGAAATAAAATTGTTGCGAGCACTCATAATGCTTGCCGTTCTTGCACCTGTTGGTGACGCAGTTGGGACGTCACTACCACGATGACAGTGTCCCGATAACTGTGTACGCATCATCACGTTGAGCACATGTGACACGGTAACAACCGCCGCGCCATACCGATGGTGTGGCCACAGGTTTCCTTGTATATCAGTACGGTTTAGGTACCTGTGGCATCGACGAGTGAAGTACGGTGATCGCCGTTTGTGGTGGATCGATGAATCCGGATATCCTCCACAGGCACGTGACTGCCAGTGGCCGTGCGATGTGGCGCAGAAGTTCGAACCGCGGGCTCGGAACGTTTGTTGGAACCTCGGGCAGGCTGTGCCTGTGCGCAACGCGTGGGGCCCACGAGCTGCCTTGGGCGTCGGCTGGTAAGAGCGGTGGTACGCTGCTGCAAACCCTGTTGGCAGAGACGGTGTATTTCTCTGTAATGATCACGGCACGAGCGAGTGGTTTGGTGCATGTGGCGTAATCAGGACTCAATTGTAGTGTTTGCTTTCCGCCTGCTGTTATTTTCGGGTGTTGTTTTCGCCTGCAGTGCACCGTTTCTCACTGTTTGCAGAGTCATTAAACATTTAGGACATATCCATCACAGAAACCTGTCCCATAAAAAGGAATCTTTCTGGCAGGCAGCAAAAAGCACGCAGTTAGATCTCTAAAGACACTTCGTGGCGGACAATAGTTTTCAAGCGCACGAGATTCAATATCAGATCGCTCCCATCGGATGTCTTCAGAAGGATGTCTTCATTTGGTAACTTTCCGCGTACGTCGTGTTTTGTAATGTGCTGCTGCCGCAGGCCGAAATGTAACCCACGACCTTGTGTTCAGCGGCACAACGCCATAGACAATGAGCCACAATGGCGGGGGGCATGTCAATAGTTTCGAGAATGATACCAGAGTGCATTCCTGGCGTATTCAACTGAACAAACTGCAACAGTTTAGTTTGTTCAAACATAAGAACGATGACAATTGGGTGTAGATTGTAACTTGTTTGGCTACATACGCGCCACTTATCTGCATCGCTCACGAAGTGCAGTTGTACATAGCGCTAATAATAATTGGTAGATACAAAAAGGAATTTCAAGTCGGGAGGCAGCACACAAAATTAGTTATGAAAAAGTTGCATTTTTTCGCCCATAAGGCGAAGCACTCACGCGATAGCTCGCGCAATGTTATGCGCAGTGTGTTCCTCACTGTATGATGCGATATTTGTTGGAGTAAATATTCGCAGGTACGAGCGACCAAGCTCCTTTCGAGAAGAAAGCTTGAGTCAGTGAAGGCCCCATAGAGTCACCTTCGCTTTACAGCGCAGCTCTTAAGCGCCCATTCCTGTGTTGAGCGTCAGCGTGCCTCGTAACCGAACGAACGAGCGCAGCGAAGGATGAAAGAGCGAACGCCGAGCGCAGCAGGAGAAGACGGCGAGAGCGAAGAGAGCGCTAGAAGCAAAGTGGAGGAGGAGAATGTGGCGAAAGGGTGAGGAGGAAAGCGGAGTGCCGCACGTGACATGCTCAACGGCGGCGACCAGCAAGCGCTATGAAAACAAAGCGCTGGCGTGGGCATCATACCCACTGCGCATGCGCTACTTCGCCTGCGCCGCCACCTCTAGAGATACGCTCCGCGCGAGCTACGCGTTCCCGTGTTCAAGCTTTCTATTTGAACAATGAGCGATGCAACCGGTGGAAATGCTTCGTCTGCCGCTGCTGCTAAACGAGCTGCCATGTCGTTCAAAAACAAATTCTTTTGCACAATATGTCACGAATTCAAAACACCTAAACAGCTGCGCTCAAAATTCGCATTAGGGAGTATCGTAATCGTTGATAAATTTTTATTGCATATAGGTGGCACTCCCCATTGTGGCGCGTGAACCCTTTTCCTCGTGTTTGCTATCCACTTCTTGACACACGCTTCGTAAATTCCACTTGGGATTATATTTACAAATAAGCTGCAAAGCGTGGCACTAGCCATGTATTATAATGAGCGCTCAAGATGCCATACATAGCACGGTATTGTTTTGGCGCACTAATGTTTACGAACTAACTGATGTGCTAGTTGGTCTTGCATAGCTGTTGATGAGAACTAGCGCTAGAAAAACGCACGCACAGGTATTCCTGCGCTGTTCCGATCTGCACGCTCCTTTAGCGCCGCTTCCTCTCAGCGGTATTGTTTGCTGCAACGTCGGTGGCTTGGCACAGGTGTCGAATCTTCGACTGGAAACATATTTGCGTATGGCGTTCGAATTATGGCAGGGCATGCGAGCTTATACTTTATCAAATCCGGGCAACGCACTCTGTAGGATATACAGCGACGGTCACCTTCGGTAGGAACCGGCAACATCGGTAGATATCTAAACAACCAGAGGAGTAAGCCTATAGCAGCTATCACTCTAAATATAAGCCTAGAACGCCGGGATCTTGGCGTTATATATACCCGCTAATCCAATGCCGTTGCTGCCGTTGCCGGCGTGCTGCTGCTTCTCGTGCTCGTAGCTCGGGGTTAGCTTCGCGACCTTGCCGTTGGGCTTCCGCGTCTCGTTCTCGAAGTGTAGGATCAGAGTCACGACGTTTGCGCTTACGTTCGCGCTCCTCCTTACAGCGGCGCGGCGCCGGCGCAACACCTGCGCGCGGTCGCTATGCGCGTTGCGTATTCTCTGCGAACGGTTCTGTGCATGACGTCGTGCGCTTGCATGGAGAGGGGTTTCGGAGCGGCGTCGGCGCAGCGCAACACCTGTGCGTGGTCGGTGTGCGCGCTGCATGCGCGATGGGGAGCTACGACGACGGCGGCGACAACGGACATCGTGAGAGCCTAAGGAGCTTCGCTCCCAAAAATTGACCTACCTCATTTTTTGTGTGGCAACACACATTACATTATCTAGAATATTGAAATTGAAGCTGCGAGCTGTGTTTGCGGTCAGTGAAAGAAAAACAGGCCCTCAATGGCTCAGTTCCTTCTAGGACTGACTCAATGCGTACAAACCACGGTGGAACAAATCAAACGGTACTAAGCGAACGGGTTTGAAGGCTCCTATAGGATGTTTAGTTTAGGACAGAGGGTGAGCCTATATAACGGCAAGCAACCTATTCGTGTGAGGTCGAGGAACTGTGCATGGAAAAGGTCTCTTACCCAACGGCGTCGCCTCGCAGGCACCGACGATAACCAAACGCTGGCAGCAGTGCACGCGTCAATTGCACGGGCTGGCCTGCTATACACTCGCGCCGTTTACGCTCGCGCTCGGACGTCGTCGTCGGCTTCATTTAAACAATGAGATCTTAAATGAATAAAATACGATGACATGGGGCGATCTCAGAGCGTTCTCGCAATAAAGCGTGTTTTTGAAAACGTGCGTCAAATATCAATCCACAAAGGAAAAAAACACAAACAAAACGATGCTGATAACGTTATCCGACGCAGAACTGTAGGCCGTCAGTAAATCAAATTCCAATATTCATGATCGCTAGTGGCAACTGGCTCTGACGTATCAAATCTATACGCTTTAAGTAATGTAACTGTAGGTTTGATGCCAGATATACAAACTCGAACTTCGTTTTTTGAGTAACACTGTCTGTACGCCCAGTTCGAATTTACGCACCCGTACAGCATATTTCGAATATGATGCCTCAGATAAATAATGTGAATCAGTATAGCTGATATCAGGCCGATAATTAACGCATAATAAAATGGCACAACAAAAGGTGAAGAAGAATATTAAGTTGAGCCTAATTGGTAACTTAGGCGAAATTATGGCAAAGCTAATACTTTTGACGCACTGGATAATCCTGACGGGATGTATCCTCCTAAGACAAGGGCCCTTGTACAATAGTTTGCGCATTGCCTTCAACATATTTTTTTTTAATTCACTTGGAAGTGTTTACGCGAAATATTCATTCTGGGTATGAAGTACGGTGCGTGTGTAACTGTAAAGAAGTCGTTTACTCATATTCTTGTCATCCGCTTTCGAGAAACTTCATACTCAATTGATCTAGACCTCTGTGCCATACCAGGAGGCCGAAAGCAACCTTGATGTGTGTTTCGAAATCACTGACATTTCGTGACAATACCGGACGCGGCAGCAGCATGGCAATGTATTGCACGTAGGTTCCATCTTCGCATCTGCCTTTAAGCAATGAAAAAATGTCAAAGTTTCGCCCTAAGGGCGAAGCAATGAATGCGATAGCAACACAGCAATGTCATACGAAGTAAGGTGAGCGGCTTTGGTAGCAATATGAATTGTAGTAAACATGAGCTGGTTAAGTAAGCAGGTGTGCTGCGGCGTAAGTAGACCGACATGAAGAGAGACTCGATGACCACGAGAAGGCGCGTGTGAAACGGTGGTGTTGATGAGAAGCGCTTCCCGTGGGCAGCGCGTGCGAAGGGACGCACCTGTAGCGCTGCACTGCCGATCCGGGCAGCATTACATGTGTAGCGTGCGTTGGAAAATGTGGCCCGACTATTACTAACTGAATGAACAAACGTGGTGTGAGCGCGCACAAACAAACACGAATAGATCACACTGAATGACTGCAGACAACGACTGTCAAAACGCTGGCAGCAAGCCCATACGCTGCAGCGGACGAAGGTACGTGCGGTCTATCGCTTCAACAGAAATTGAGCGGCGAATGCACAGTGCATAAAGGTCAGAGCCATGTGGAGATAAGAGACGGTGCGGTCGAGCGACGAGCGCGGTTGTTGGCAGAGAAGAAGTGCGCCCCCCCCCTCGCTCCCTCCGGCGCTGGCTTCCCGCTTCCTTGCTTGCGCGTGGGAGAGATAAGAGACTGTGCGGGCGAGCGACGAACGCGGTTGTTGGCAGAGTAGAAGTGCCCCCCCCCCCCGCTCCCTCCGGCGCTGGCTTTCCGCTTCCTTGCTTGCGCGTGGGAGATTGAGTGCGTTCGCTCTCCGTGATAGCGCGCGACCCCGCACGCTTCCGCTCGGGCATACGGCGCGCGGCGAAGATTTTATCTATACGGAACCTCACGGCGACGATGACGGCGACGGCTGCGATGACGACGGCGACGCCGACGGCAGAAATCCGGTTTAAGTGTCCATATAATTGCTATCGCAATGAAAACTGTTCTTACCATGCAAACATAAGGATATGATGGAGATTGTTCTTTTTTTCTCACGTACATAGAGACGCAGGTTTTGGAGTCAAACCGTGGTATCTAATTTTTTTAAATTAAAGCCCTTCCACAACTGTGAAGATGGAAGCCAGTGAAGCTGTGACTATGGTGGGTCTGCTGTATTGAATATTGCTGCAGTGAATTTATATATTGTCATTATTGACTTTATTGAGCGTCTTCGGCATGTTCGTCAATGAGCAAGGACACCGGCGTCTTGTTCTTTCCCGGCGCGATGGCCAAGTAGTGCGTTTGCTGCGCCAAGTCCGCCCGCGACGCCGACGAGATCTCTCCCGCTCCGGCTCTCGGCGGCTCATACCCACATATCCAACGTGGGTATGAGCCACACGTGATTTCTTTCTTACCTTCCTTCTTTCTTTCTCTTTTTGTACTATCGTTAATCGTGACGTAACTGACGAGCATGTGATGTTATTGATGGCATGACCTATTAGTCATGTTAGTCATACATTCGTACCCTCCCATGCCAATTTTGGTGTATACCCAAATGAACGAGACGCCACAAGATTGTTGCCTACTTCCGCTGTACACGGACGCGATCTCCTAGAACCTAGTCCTTAGCAGCTTCGCTGTAAAATTGTTTATATGTTCATAACACATAACATTTAAAGGGAAACTGAGACATATCCACCCAAATGTAGCAATTTCCTACAATGGAAACCCAACGGGGTTCCTCGAAAGAAAGCCTCGCAGTTGAAGAAAAATTCGTCCTGGTCCGGGACTCGAACCCGGGACCACCGCCTTTCCGGGGCAGCCGCTCTACCATCTGAGCTAACCAGGCGGCTAGCAGATGGCAGGGCGAAGACGAATTTGTCGACAACTCGAAGCAACTCGACAGCGATAGCGGAGGGCTGTCTGCGAAAGCGATAAAAGCTTTGGCGGCGTCTCTGCACTTTCATCGTCCACTGGCAGGCTGGCATAAAGTCTCTTATAAGTACTACCTTGCCGGAAGCTGCCGTGCGAAAAGTAGCTGTACGTTTCTCTCACTGAGTGCTCGACAGCAGAAGGAATAGCCTCCGTCGACTTCAACGCCACAAGGTCCAGGCTGTGGCAGGCGCATTTTACCAGGATGAATTCTTTCTTGTCCTCACGAGGACAGCTGAAGAGAGAAAAGAGAGAATGGCGCTTGCCTATCGTGGCATTTGCACCATCGGTACAGAATCCGAGACAGTTCTTGACTGACAGGCCGTGCTTGTCCAAAATTTTCAATGCCGTGTCGTGAAGTGTTTGCGCCGTTCCGTCAGACAGCTCTACGAGATCAAGCAGGGGGCTTGAAATCTTGTTTTCTGCTGGATTCAAAAACCGCACTACAATGCACAGTTGCTTTGTCGTGGATATATGGGTTGATTAACATACCATGAGGAGCCTTTCAGTTGTTTGTCCATGCTCTCCGTGAAGTATGGGAAAATGACGTTTGTAATTATAGCTGTGCACTTTGTTCTGTGCAGATCGAAATCCTTGAATTCGAAATGCAGAATCTCACCAAGCTCATCTACAGCATTTATAGACGTGTGCATGGTAGCGCACAAGGCAATCCTTAACTCTCGGCGAGCCTTTTCATAGTTTGTGTGACTAGGAGACGATGCATAGTGACAGGCCCACGCCGGCACGTTCGTGGTTGTTTGCGTGTGGGTGCCGCTTCAGCTGTGCTGCGTTCTGCTTCGTCCAAGCTCAGTTTCTTCTGTTTTCCGTTTTGTTCGTGCAAGTTTCCCCGCGTGGCGCAATCGCTGATACGCAAGTGCGCGTACTTTTCTGATTATCTCGTGTTCCCAGTTTTTTTTTCTTCACAAATGGACTGTTATGTGAAAGCGAAGCCTTTTGAAGAGAAGAGAGAGCCTTTTGGACTTGCATGGTGTCCTTCCTGCTACTTACCAAGTTACAGCTCGGTGGCTGTCATGAGCACAGTATATCTTCGCCAAACAAAGTAATAAAGCTCTACGTTCTGAGTAGACCACACTTCTACTTGAAGACACGGAATTCGCTGCGAAGAGAAAGGCAACAGAGGATGAAACTGCTCAAACTGAAAAGTGTGCTTTAATTTATTGTTTCACTGAGTAGTTTTGCCCGGAAATGATGATTTTAATCTACCTGTTACTCAATGCACATTTCAGCACTTCAGCAATTATCTCCACACTGTGCACGAGGTCGCGGGATCGAATCCCGGCCACGGCGGCCGCAAATGCGAAAACATCCGTGTAATTAGATTTAGGTGCACGTTAAAGAACCCCACGTGGTCCAAAATTCCAGAGTCCCCCACTACCCCCGCTATACCCTGTCAAAAAATCCGACAGGCTGTCGGCTTGTCGGCTATATGTTATTTTGGCCTGTAAGCCTGTCGGTTCGTCAGCCTGTCGGTGCCAGCCTGTCGGTGTCAGCCTGTCGGCGTCCGCCTGTCGGTGTCGGCCTGTCGGCGTCAGCCTGTCGGTTTGCAAGCCTGTCGGTTTGCAAGCCTGTCGGAATATTCTATTCCGACAGGCCGCAATTGCGGCAGTATTCTCTGGCAATCACTTTCAGCGATAGTTTAATTTTCGCGAGAGTTCATGGCTCGGCCCACGAAAGCTCTTGCATTTTCCCGACGCTTGTGCGCAGGCATGCAGTGCCGATTCTTGCGTAAGTGAAACTACTTCCGAATGTGATTTTCCGAGAATACGATCCCTAGTGGCGTCATCAAGCATGTTTGATTATGCTGTACGACAGTTCCTAAATAGAAAATACACCTTTGATTGATGGTTTCAAAGTTTTATTGCACAGTAATTCACACGCAGCAATCATATACATGCAAACAAAAATACCGTATTTACTGTACATAGGTCCTTTTCTCGAAATTAATGAAGCTACCCAATCTATGTTACCAACGAATTTCTACCTATATTCATGAAAAAAAAAGCTAGAAAAAGTACCGAGGCAATGGCATTCCTCTGCCACGCCTGGGTTCAAGCAGCACATGGGCACCTGCCTTACTAGTACATTATTTGTAAACTGTAGTAAATATACACAACAAAGTAGAAAGCAACTAGTATTAAGAAATCTAATAAAGTATGTTTGGGGACCATCATGGAGACAAGCAAAGTCTCAACATGGGTTAAGAATGTGCGAGGGGGCCTGCCAGCTGAGATTCAGACTGGTTTTAAATGATGCTGCATATACAGCACACTCGACAGCATTAAAGACATCATCATTTGGGGTGCCGAGGACGCCTGTGCAGCATCCATCAAGGATGACTTCTCTGGCAAGTACGAAGAGGATCCAGCTTGCAGCATTGACTCGCCTCCCTTTTCAAAAGCTAAAAAGGCCAAGACGACCAAAGTGAGCACCATCATCAGGGCAGCATACGAGGCTTCTCCGGAGCTACCAAAACACACGAGCATCAAGAAGTGGAAGTTCTTGGTATTTACGTCACATATGAATATACCACGGTGGTGGTCGTGGCACACCGAGAGCATATGAATTCAACAGAACTAGGAAGGGTCCTGCTGTAAAAGGTGGGATGCCCCTGAGTGGGCAGTACAGCAGGGAAGAAACAGTTTTGCTGCTTAACATACAGAAGAGGGAAAAGTTGTTTCAGCAATCCCAAAGAACATGAGCACGGAACACAACCAAAGCAGAAGAAAAGCACGATCAGACCTTACAAAACAAACATGGAAGAAATCCAGACGTATACTACACGGACTTGCGTAGAGTGGCAACAAATTCACAATACTAGCCACAATAGTCCACAGTGATAACTGGCTCCATTCGGACCCCTTTGGCCTGCACGGAGGAGGCAGCAGCCATAGTGCAGGCCTTTCAAGATGCAGAGGCAGAAAAACAATCTCTATTGGTCCTGACGCGCTCCCAGGCAGCTGTCCATTCATATATAACGGGCACCATTCCACACAAAATCCACAGCATGCTAGGCACCACCCTAGAATGGCACCACGCAATGATGTATTGCCCGGCACACACTGGGCTCAAGGGAAATGAGAAGGCCGACCAAACTGCTCGAGGATCCCTACGAGGAACCCCTGATCCACCAGCACGACACCCTCGAAGACCAAAGAGACAAAAATACAGCCACCTACACCCAGACCGTACAGGGAAACAAGCCAGGTACTGGCACTTCTTATGAACACACATCATCACCAACCTATATTTATGTCCACTGCAGGACGAAGGCCTCTCCCTGCGATCTCCATTACCCCTGTCTTGCGCTAGCCGATTCCAACTTGCGCCTGCAAATTTCCTAACTTCATCCCCCCACCTAGTTTTCTGCCGTCCTCGACTGCACTTCCCTTTCTTGGTATCCATATTGTAACTAATGATCCCACCGGTTATCCATCCTACGCATTACATGGCCGGCCCAGTTCCATTTCCCCTCTTAATGTCAACAAGAATATCGGCTATCACCATTTGCTCTCTGATCCACACTCTCTTCCCGTCTCTTAAAGATAGACCTAATATTTTTCGTTCCATCGGTATTTGTGTGGTCCTCCACGCATATCCATACATCCAAATACTTCGCAAGATGCATACACCCTGCCACTTCGCTTGGTGTAGGGAGCGGCCAAGTCTCGTCCATGTAATGTGGATATGTAAGCAACGACTTCCAAACTCTAAGTTCACCCCCTTACGGCGCAAATTCCAAGTAACAGGCAGCGGGACGTTTGGCTTGCTAGCAAAAATCTAGAGAGCCAGAGAGCTCTTCTCGATCAAGCTCAGCGAGCCACAGAGACCAATGGAGCTCTAAACTGAGGCACCCACCCACCACCCAAGACCCTTAAGAGAAATAATTTAAGTTTACACTACTACTGCTAAAGAAAGATATTGATCGACTTAATTCAAACTAAAATTTTCTAAATTTCTCAACTAATTCAATATATAGTGGCCGACCTATACTCATGTTGGACCTATTTTTTAGTAAATACGGTAAGCATTAACTCCACAAAGGAAGGTAGAAGTGCTAAGCTGGTAAGGTCAATATACAAAGTCTGTCCCAGAAGTTTGAGCAGTTCATGTCACTACATTCTCTGCCGCGTTTTTACTGGCTCACTGCACAAACTTTTGGGACAAGCCCCGTAGCTATCAGTACCAGTAGCGCTACCTTCTTTGCACGTCAGTGAGTTTCTGCGCCAATTGCCTGCGCACTTCTTTCAATCTTTTTTTTTCTCGTCTTCCAGCGTGACACTGTTGCCCATGAAGATCTGGAGGAGGCCTGCGCAAGAAAAGCAATTACGAGTACAAAAGTAATGAAAGCATCTAAACAATTATTTCCAGCATGCACACTGCAAGCTCCCAACAATATGCCCACGGTTGAATGAAATATTTTTGCAAAGCTCCATTTTCAATAACCAAACTGCAGGTTACTTTTTGCATGTTCACTCACATGCCTCAAATTCTTTCTACAGTTTTAACATGAAATATTTCAGTAGCAGATGATCGCAACACAGTGCTTTAGCACTAGCTTTGCTTTTACTGTGGCTATTTGCTTGTGCTATCTATACATGAGTAGATCAGTTAATGCACACAGCTAGCACCCATCAGAACCAGTAAGGATAAAAGCTAATGATAGACTAAAGCATTCTGATCAGCACTGGGGCTCTCAACTGTTAACACTTAGGCTTGCTCGTTTATCATCTTCCAGAAAGTGAAGCGAAATTGCACCGTAGTAGTGCTCCTACAAATCCGCATTCTCCTTTGCTGATGTAATTTCACTGCACTTACCGTTGTCAAGGAATTCTCAGGCACACTGGATAGTGCTGCTATGCTTGTGCTCACAGTACATCAAGACAGCATAAAATTGTAATTTCTTCAGAATGAAACAGACCACAACTGTATGTAGATTAATAGCAGACATGTTTTTAAATGTCTCCTTTATATGAAACTTGGTTTATACGAGCCACTAGTTTGGACGTTTTCTATAGCAATATTACATTCAATAGTAAAAAGCCCACTACTCTGAGGAGTTATTAAGGATGGCACATCAATACAGGTTAAGTGCACTGTTTTGTCGAGCGTAGCAGCACCTTCAGTAGTTGTAACAGTTCAGTGCTGCTACATTTGAAAAATTATTTTCATTGGAACAGTATGTTCATATACTTTTCAAGGATGACAACTTTTGTGGTGTCACGGCTGGTCTGGCCTCAGTCCTTCCCTTGGATCGCGACTTGATGGAGAAAGTCCCGGTCACACTTCTGTTCTTAAGCTCATCTGGCATCCAATACATTGTGGACGCCATATGGCAGAACATAGTCAGACGTAGACCGCAACAATGTCCCCCAAGCAGCCTTTTCTTTCCATTGCCCGGATCCAGCATACACCTGCAATATATAATAACACATACATAGCTTGTAGCTCACAGGTTTTATACTGGACGATATACACTATGCATTTTCTCAACTCTACTGTTTTCTGGCATTCTGGCACAATTATTAGTTGTAGTGGGCTGACCTGCATGAGCAGAACGAAATTATACAGTAAAATTTTAACAAATCTTTTAGACACTCCTACATAAAAATCTCCCAAGCATAAATAGCAATCACTAAATTTGTTAAATTGACAATGATCTGCAAGAACATTCAGTGCTATCTATAGCTAGATGAACTCACTAACATCTACCTTGACATTGGGTAGCCGAAGTTCAAATACATGTGTTGTCTGTACGACCACTCTTTTTTTTCATTGATCTGTGCGGTCACTAGATGCAATATAGAAATGTGCACAAGCATTGCGTTCCAAGGACTGCATGATTACATAATTATGCCATCAACATTAATGTACGCATACAAAAAAACCTTCACACAAGTGACATGGCTGAATAAACGTACACTCGCCAACTGAAGAACACACGTAGCACGCCTGCCTGGCAGTCCTGGCAAGGAATTTTGTAGATGATGCCGGGATATTTTTCTTTTTCGATGCAGTCTTTGACTTGGACGAGTTGTTGTTTTAGCTTGCTTGAAGGGACGTGGCAGATTTGTACATCATAATCTTTGAAAATTCTTGACATTGACTCGCTCATGCCTCGTGCATAGGGGAGAGCCGCCCGTTTCCTTGTTCTCATCGGCCTGATAGGGGGTTCAGCGACACGCTTTTCTTCAGTCTTTATAAACTGGCCGTGGTAGCCATTACTGACCAAAACCTGCAATATATAATAACACATACATAACTTGTAGCTCACAGGTTTTATACTGGACAATATACACTATGCATTTTCTCAACTCTACTGTTTTCTGGCATTCTGGCACAATTATTAGTTGTAGTGGGCTGACCTGCATGAGCAGAACTAAATTATACAGTAAAATTTTAACAAATCTTTTAGACACTCCTACATAAAAATCTCCCAAGCATAAATAGCAATCACTAAATTTGTTAAATTGACAATGATCTGCAAGAATATTCAGTGCTATCTATAGCTAGATGAACTCACTAACATCTACCTTGACATTGGGTAGCCGAAGTTCAAATACATGTGTTGTCTGTACAACCACTCTTTTTTTTTCATTGATCTGTGCGGTCACTAGATGCAATATAGAAATGTGCACAAGCATTGCGTTCCAAGGACTGCATGATTACATAATTATGCCATCAACATTAATGTACGCATACAAAAAAACCTTCACACAAGTGACATGGCTCAATAAACGTACACTCACCAACTGAAGAACACACGTAGCACGCCTGCCTGGCAGTCCTGGCAAGGAATTTTGTAGATGATGCCGGGATACTTTTCTTTTTCGATGCAGTCTTTGACTCGGACGAGTTGTTGTTTTAGTTTGCTTGAAGGGACGTGGCAGATTTGTACATCATAATCTTTGAAAATTCTTGACATTGACTCGCTCATGCCTCGTGCATAGGGGAGAGCCGCCCGTTTCCTTGTTCTCATCGGCCTGATAGGGGGTTCAGCGACACGCTTTTCTTCAGTCTTTATAAACTGGCCGTGGTAGCCATTACTGACCAAATCCTGCGTCACTCTCTTCAACTCATCTCTGCGTGCATCAGTAGTCGAGCACAATCGGAATGCACGGGTGAACAGTGTAGAGGCAACAGATCGTTTGTGTCCAACAGCATGGGCCGAATCAAAGTGCAGATATTTCCCTGTGTGGGTAGGCTTCCGATAAACGCTTGTTGAAAGGCCGGATGCAGTACACATGACTTCAACGTCAAGGAAAGCCAGGCAACCATTAACTTCTTCTTCAATGGTGAATTCTATTGTGCTTTGGAAAGAGTTCAGGTGCTGCAGAGAAGGTACGACGTCTTTGCAGCGGATGATGGAAAAACAATCGTTGACATACCGCAGGCACAATTTTGGAGCGGGCTGGAACGTCGTGAGGGCTTTATCTTCAAGAGCAAGGTGTTTCATAAAAACAGTTCAATTCGCAGTGCTTTGGCTATCTCGAGGTGGAATGTACCATTAAATGTGATGGAGTACAAACTCTGATACCCATGCATTCAGTCAGATCTTCCAGATTCAGAAGAGACTAAAACACCAGAGTCATACCTCATCTCAAAACATTGTTCTCACCTTCTGCTCTCCTATTCGCCAGATAAGAGCTGCGCATTAAGACATACTCTCAATCTTTAGTGCAATGCCTTTGTCACTGCTAACCACAAGTTAAGCACTGTACAGTCAGGTGTAATATCAGCATTAGACTGTTCTCTTCAGCTCCTACTTTGTGACTGATGAGCCGGCTGCGAGGCCGGATCCAGCTCCACAGGGTCACCACAGGACTGCAGGAGCGTGGACACCTGCATAAATAAAGTTCTCTATTTTTCACACACTGCAAGTAAGTGCCCAGAGTCTTTATCGATCTTTTAACTCACGGACACAGGCGTACGTTATCCTTTTCATTCAATAAAGAGGTGTAAAGATCGACGAAAAGCTCTTGAACGTGTATGTGTTTTCCATCCGCAGTCACTGACAAGAAGCTAGGCTCGAGAGCTACATAATGCCCGGTTCCCTACTATCAGCTTCGCCGCAATGCATAAATGCTACGCGGTCAAGCATACGCAATGTTCTGCGGTGAAGCATGCTGAGTGTAAAGGGGCAATTGTCACGGGATATAGTGTGATACTCGCGGCGCTCGCCGTCACCTCTCATGTCACAGTACAAACACAGAGACGCCTAATGAATGGGCTGGCAGGCCCTTCAGAGATATTTCGGAGGTGGTTGTGGTGATTTGAGCACTTGTTTCGCCCACCTAGCACGCCGGGCCGGATACAATGATCGTAACGGCCCGGAAATTGGGTACAATACGCGTTCCTTAATTATATACAAGATCCTCAGAATAACTCAGAATAGCACGTGGTTGATGAGTGTTTCTGTACAGCTTTCACAATGGTCTATGTACGGCTATGCAGGCGCGGATCCAGGGGGGATGTCCGGATGTCCCGACCCCCCCCCCCCCCCTCAGATTCCTGCATCACCCCCTCGCTGACTGGGGGATGGCCCTGTAGCAAAAAAAAAATTATGGCCACCAGCATTCTTCAAAAGTATTTTTCGCGAGTACCAGTGGTATCATCCATGTAGAACTAAAGCTAGCTCGCTCACAAGCTTAGTTGTATTCCGTAGGAGTGTGGTGTCGCGAAGTTGCCGTAGTTATTTTTTCTCATGAACACCTTGGACCTCCGGCGCCTGCCGTGCCTTACTCGTCCCGTCGGTGGCATCGAATGAACGAGGGGACGTCCCTTTTGCCAAACACGCCGAGGTCCGCTCGAGTCAGGTGCGAGTGCTCGAATCAGGCGCGAGTGCCTTCGCGCCTGATTAACTTAGTTTCCCCTTGGGGTGTCAACGGTTGCCTCATTGGCTGTCATCGGTTCCGCGACCAACCTGCTTAATGAAAGAGATCTCTTGCTGAAGTGTTCATATATAAATAATAACAACTAACAGCTAAACTAAGAACTACGCATAGGCAACTTTTTTTTAACTGTAGCACTCATTGTGACCACAGTTACACGTTGACAATATCCAGTACGAGCACAGTACCGTTCGTACGCTACAAGTTTTTCATTGTAACTTCGCAGTATTATTGCCGTACATTAAGCATAGGAGGCTCAAGCCCACCGGATCCGTTTATCTGAGTGGGCGTTCTCGCGGAGCGGGGCGAAGCCTCGAGCCGCGGCTGCGAAGTGGGGGAGCGTGACGTCTTCGGCCAACGCAAGCGCGCGGGCCTAGGATGGCGTCGCGTGGTTAGAGAAACGGGAGTAGATGCGCGCCTTGTGTAAAAGGATGACGTTGCGTGGGAAACAAAACATGACGACGCTGGCTCGCGCTCTCGCCTACTACGCCACATTGTTATTCTTGTAGGTGGCATCGTGAGTCTTCATACGCGGTGATTCGCATATCGTAAACAACCGGCGTAGTGGTTGCTGCGTTGGAGCGGACCGTTACGCCCGTATTCAAGAACGTTCCTCTAGTCAACACACCACCACAACACAAGAGAGAAGATGGCACCGCCATCCCTCCACCGAAGTGGTCACTGAGCTTCATGATCATTCACGGGAATTGATGAGAATTGTCGCATCTTTATTCTCGATTATTCTGCGCACTACGACAATTGAAATTACACGGGTGTTCCTGCCTTCCGCCTTGATCGAAATGTGGCCGCCATGGCCAGGAATCAAACCCGCGCCCTCGAGCCAGCAACACGACACCTCACAAGCTAAGCTAACACGGTGGGTGAAGAGCATGTGACGTGGTGCACTGATGTCATCGTGGCAAACATGTCCCGATATTAGCAGAATGAGTATCTGCATCAATGACGTTACGGGCAAACCATCTAGAAGTAAAAGCAGCAGAACACACCTTTCGCTCGGGGTCTTGCTCCCATTCTTTTTTATATGTTCTCGCATACATGACCTACTTCCCCATGTTCGGATTCTCCTCTCTGAGGAGGATCCGATCTTACGTCCAACCTATCGAAATGAATCTCGAATCTAAGCACGAAGAAAAATTCATCTAGCAGGAAAAGTAAAATGGCAATAAAGCTTCGCGCCTGAAACGTGGAGTAGGTCGAAAGCTGTGCCCGGCGCGATACTTCATAGGGAAGACATGGCCATGAACACACTGGAGCGTGTCATCCACCCGTGCTTCCTTTCTTTAACGTCGGCGCCACGATCGCCCGACGGCCCCGACCCTATGTTATTGCTCTCCCTTCCTGAGTATAGCCATGTTAGTACAGTGTACTGTGAAAAACCCACTACTCCCAGGTTCACCCCGATGCCCGGGGATCGGGTGCATTACGGTCGAGCAGGGTGTAAGTTTCATTGCATGAAAGATCAAAGCCACCGGCTCAGACAACGGCGCAGAGAGGGAAGGAAAGGCGGGGGGGGGGGGGGGGGTCATTTCGCGCAAGCACGCACGCACGCACAGCCATGTAGCCGGCTCAGCCAGCTAAAACACAACGTTCGAGATTTGCTTCTACCCGATCAGAGCCACCTCTGGAGCGTGGATTAGGGCGCCACTTATAGCCCGAACACAGCCAAGTCGCAGATTTTCAATAGCCCAAATATAGCCACATAGCCAACTCGTCCAAGTTGACGCCAAAAACTTATTCCCGTAGCCCAATTTGGCTATATATAGCCAAACCTGGCAACACTGGTATTGGGTAACGTCCTTTTCCTATAAGCTCGGAGAAACCGATACCTGGCTTCGCTACAGGTCTTCTTCCTCTTTCTGGGGTTTTACGTGCCAAAACCAGTTCTGATTATGAGGCACGCCGTAGTGGAAGGCTCCGGATTAATTTTGACCACCTGGGGTTGTTTAACCTGCACTACAACGCAAGAACACGGGCGTTTTTGCATTTCGCCTCCATCGAAATGTGGCCGCCGCGGCCGGTATTTATTCATTCATTCATTCATTCATTCATTCTTTATTATTAGAACATAAAATATACAATCTGAGTAATTTGTCAGCCCGCCAAAGCAAAGTTGCTTTTGAGCGGGACAGGGCAGTGCTTTGGCCTGAATGACACAGTTTTGTGCTTCAATCAAGGAAACAATCGGGAAAAAGTATGTACAGCAGGAAGATAAAAAGAAATGTCCATATATAGATACACATTTTCTTTATGTACCAAAAACCCGTAGTCCGCGAAAGCATCGATGCTTTTATGCGGACCAGTGTATAGTTTCTCTCAGCAAAGCATAGTACATGTTTTCTTTCGCTTTTCCCCATTCCTCCTTTTCCGTTATCCTCAAACGCTCGACTAATTTCCAATTGTTGTTCCTGCACAAGCAATAACGTAAGCAATTGCATACTTCAGCAAAAAAAAAAATATTGTGTGTACAGCACGACCATCCATTCCATCATATGTAGCAGTTAGATGTAGTGGTGAAATGTTTTGAAACAAAAACAGACACGAATATAAACACAAAGAACACAATATCCTAGTCCATTTTATACAATAGTTAGCGAAATGATATTGTAAAAAAACTCCCATCCCATCGATTTCTCTTATTATTCCCAGTCGTTTGCCAGAACTGTGTGGTGTATGAATTTTTTTATTTTCCGGAGTGACGATACGTTGGTGACTTGTGGTATTTTGTTAAAGTAGAACGGTACATAAAATGCCCTCGTTCTTTTACCATAGTTCGTGAACGCTTTAGCCCGAACGAATGTCTCAATCTTGCGCAAATCCCGAGTTTTTACGTTTTTTGTTTTAAATGTTTCATTAAAATAATGCTTCGTAAGTACTACCGAAAGAAAAAGTTGTTTAATATCAAATATCCCATGTTCTGCCATGAGCTCGCTGTGACCAACAGCGCTGCTGTTTGTTCCGTATGTTATGTTATGCCTTATTTTCTGTATTATTCTATTTAACACGCTTAGCCTATATGGCGAGGCCAGTCCGTATATCGTGACGCCATATCTTAATACAGTTTCACCCAGAGCCTTACAGGTGAGTTTTCTTAAGCGAAGATCACATACAGATCTGATTTTGTAAATAACTGCGGATACTGTTCGGAGTCTTTTAGCTACATATTGTATGTGATTGACAAATGAGAAGGATTCATCGAAAATAATGCCAAGGTACTTTATTTTGGTAGCATACGGCATACTTTGGCAGGAGCATCGATTGCAGTGCTCACTATGCAAGTATAGATGTTCGGTCAGTTCCACTTTCTTGTACGGGCTGTGGAAGCAGATTAACTGTGTTTTTTCTTTGTTAACAAATATGTAGTTGTTCTCAAACCATGTCATTATTTTGCATATATCTTCTTGTATTAAAGTAACACTTTCAATAAAATTTTCATGGGGCAGTATTAAAGCAGTATCATCCGCAAATTGGTATAACTTTGAGTGTAACGACAGATGGGCCAAATCATTCACATACAAATTAAAGAGCAGTGGGCCTAGCACGGATCCTTGTGGGACTCCATGCTTTATGTGAATTAAGTTGCTCTCTGTATTTTGAATTCGAACAACCTGATGTCGATTTTTGAAGTAGTCTTTTAAAACCTCTAGGAATGGTCCGCGGAATCCCATTTGAGCTAATTTTCCAAGTAGTACTTCGTGATCCAACGTATCGAAGGCTTTTTTAAGATCTAAGAAAAGCCCAATTACCGTCTTATTTTTATCTATTTCACTATTCACTATGTCTGCAAAGTCTTCTAGTAATGTGATTGTGCTTTTCTTGCGACGAAAACCATATTGTGAGCTAGACAAGAGATCGAATTTTTCGCAAAAGGAAACCATTTTTTTGTGAATAAGCTTTTCCAGAACACACGACAATGCTGGCAAGATTGCTATAGGTCTATAGTTCTCGCACTGTTGCCTTCTCCCGTTCTTGTAAATTGGTCTAATCAAGGATACTTTCATTGCGTTAGGAATTAGGCCCGTCCGAAATACTTCTGAATAAATATATAGTAGTACACTTTTTAAACAAGTAAAGTTAAACAGTATCTCACGAAATCTAATCCCATCATATCCTGGCATTCTAGTAATGTTAAATGATCTTATTACATCCCAAAGGTCAAGATCAGTTACCTCACTCAAGTATGCAGAGCTGATATTTGTCTTAATTGCTATGTTGTATGCCACCCTAGGAGAATTTTCTCGAAGTTTGATAACAGTATTTGCAAAGCAGTTATTGAATTCGTTTGCTACTTCATCCATTTGTCGTCTTCGAAAATTCTTGCTTATGACTTCTATGCTGCTCTTTGTTTGTCTGCCCGTTAATGAATTTACTACGTTCCACGACTTTCTCAAGTTAAATTTACACTCATTCAGCTTGTTACTATAGTATTTATTCCTTGCTAGCCTTATTGTAGCCGTTAGTTTATTTCTTGTTTGCCTGAATTCTTCTCTCAGCTGTACGTCTGATTGATTGGCCTTACTTCGGCGCCACAGCTTTTCTTTGACGTAACTTAACTCTTTAATTTCATTGGTGATCCATGGCTTTTCTACTTTCCTTTTTTTATAGTAATTACCTTTCGACATTTATCATAAAATGATTTCAATGTGACAATCAGTTTATCGTAAGCATGTAAATGGTTTAGTGTTAATAAGGTATCCCAATTAAATTCTTTAATTAATCTATCCATCTTCTGATTATCGAAGATATCAAACTTATGTTTAGTTTCTCCACGTAACTTGGTTATGTCATCACAAAACATTGTGAGAGCAATAAAGTAATGGTCAGCAACCTTTTCTTTCACGATACTTGTTACTGGTTGCATGCTTGAAACACGCGTTAGTATATGGTCTATACATGACGTCGTAAGTTTGTGACCCAAAAATTCTTCTCGCGTAAATCCTGTAATGTTGTTTTCTAATCCATAACTTGAAATGAGAGTCAAATAATCACTGACATATTTTTTCGTAGTAGAGTAAGTATCTATGTTGAGGTCACCTACGAGAATTATGTTGTCTCGTTTCTCTAGTGTCGTTAAAAGATGCTGTAATTCCCCCAAAAAAGTGCCTATATTTTTATCTGGTGGCCTGTAGATCGCGCAGATTATAAATGATGCATGTGCACTTTCGATTGATAACAGTAGTACCTCTGCCTCGTTGATTGTTATGGACCGTCTTTCGCCTAGCCAATTGTTTCTGACGTATACTATAACGCCGCCTCCTCTTCTGTCGTGGCGGCATACAGCAAATTGTTCGAAATCGTTCATTTGATATAATTTAACATTGAGGTCATCTACGTTCACTTCAGTCAGAATAATCACATCTAATGCATTTTTGTATGGCTCTAAATAAAGCTCTAATAAGTCCCAATTTTTATGTATGCTTCTGATGTTAATATGGATCAGGTCAAGGCATGGAGCTTTTTCTTCCTCGCAGGTGTATCTCTGTCGATAAGTGACCCAGTCTTTAATTGAGCTGGATTCTACTTCCATGTCTATGTCATTTTGGCTATACTCGCTTCATTTTCAATTCTGATAACTCCGGCTCCTTCTTGTTTTCGCGCAAATACTTTCCCGTTCTTCACCCACACGAACTTGTACGCTTTTTCTTTGGCGGCATTCTTTGCCATCCACAACAACTTCTTCACATATGACGTTAGGTTTTCATTTATGAAGATTTTATCCGACTTTAGCTGAAGCCTTTTGGCTAGCCATGTATCTCTGATTGATCTGTTCGAGAATCTGACCAGTATAGGCGGAGTCACCCCTGCCCGAACTCTAATTCTGTGAATGGCCTCTAGCTGTCCATCCATTGGCCTAGTCAGACCGAATTTGTCAGCACAATTGTCCAACACATCTCTAAGGTTTTCATTGTTTGACTGGGGTATTCCGTGGATTTCAATGTTACTTCTCCGGGAGTACTCTTCTAAACTTTCGATCGTTAGCTTCATCTGTGCGACCTCATCTGCAAGACTGTCTGATTTAGTACCTAAGTTCACGGTTGTTGTCTGCAGAGTTTTAATGTCTTCCTTTTGCGCTTCGATCGCCTTCAACAGCGAGTCATATTGTGAAGACATATGTTCAAGTGAGCTCTCCATTCCTACAATTTTTTTGTGTTGTTCTTCCAATTTAAACAATGTGTCATTATGTTTCAGCATTTGCGTTTCGGCGGTTCTTTCCAATTTTCCTAGGCGATCTAACACATTGCTGAGCTTCGACGACAGTGATTCAATTGAAGCCATGACGTCGTTCAGTGAAGGCTCTTTCGTCGCTCCCTTATCATTATCGTTCTTTTGCTGGTCATGCGGCGTCTTGCGAGTCCGAGTGTCGGCCGTTTTGCAAGTCTGACACGTCCACAATTCTACGTCAGCATTGCTCATGCTTTTGTAGGCAGTTTTAGTTACTCCTGCGCATTTGCCGATATGGTAGTTATTGCGGCATAGACCACATGTAATTCCATCGGAGGAAAGAGCCTTCATGCACACGAGACAATCAGAGTTTTCCATTTCACTCGTGTCAGCAAAATCAAAGAACGAACCAAAGTGCAAACAAAGCAAAAGCAAGCAAAAGTGAGCAAAAGTGCAGTCCAGCAACGCCCCTTTGATTAAAAAAGCAAAGAGAAACAAAAATTAGAGTTCATACCTAAAAAAGAGACAGAGCGTTTCTTTCTGTCAGCGCCGTTCAAGGGCCCCGCTGGACTGCAACGATGCGATGATCCGCTTCCCCTTTAAAGCATGTAGGGTCCAGGTTGTCACTTGCTCATTCGCTGCCGATAATGACGTCATCCGGTCTCGATGATCAGTGCATCTTCTTGCCGTGTCGCATCTCGTTCCTATGCAGGGCCGACGGTTGCCTAAAAAAGAGACAGAGCGTTTCTTTCTGTCAGCGCCGTTCAAGGGCCCCGCTGGACTGCAACGATGCGATGATCCGCTTCCCCTTTAAAGCATGTAGGGTCCAGGTTGTCACTTGCTCATTCGTTGCCAATAATGACGTCATCCGGTCTCGATGATCAGTGCATCTTCTTGCCGTGTCGCATCTCGTTCCCATGCAGGGCCGACGGTTGCCTAAAAAAGAGACAGAGCGTTTCTTTCTGTCAGCGCCGTTCAAGGGCCCCGCTGGACTGCAACGATGCGATGATCCGCTTCCCCTTTAAAGCATGTAGGGTCCAGGTTGTCACTTGCTCATTCGCTGCCGATAATGACGTCATCCGGTCTCGATGATCAGTGCATCTTCTTGCCGTGTCGCATCTCGTTCCCATGCAGGGCCGACGGTTGCCTAAAAAAGAGACAGAGCGTTTCTTTCTGTCAGCGCCGTTCAAGGGCCCCGCTGGACTGCTCACCATTTGATCCCGCGATCTCGTGCTCAACGCCTGAGCTGACTGAGCCACCACGGAGGGCTACAGGTGTTGCTTTAGCCGTATAAAACGTGGGTTTATCAAGAGGAAAAACAGTAAATTTCGGTAAATAAGAAAGGCTACCACCACCATCATCATCATTGACAGAAGCTGACCCCCCCCCCCCCCTCAGAAAAAACCTGGATCCGCCCCTGCGGCTATGAAATATTGCATGACGACGTTCACTTTTCTTACTTTAACATACAGGATACGATGTGCGTTTCAATTCATCGAAGCCTTTTCGTAAACATCGGCGCGGCGTAATGCTTTGTCAGTGTTGCTGTACAGCTGTACGTCACAATGGTCTATGTAAATTAAAGTGCATAGCGACGTTGAGTTTTCTTATTTTCACATACAAGCAGTTGAATTCATAAACAGTTTCCATTCCCGCGAATCTTCTGAAGTGTGCGGCATGTTGACCTTGCTCAACGACACTAATGAACAATGCATCGGCACGATGTAATGCTTTGCCACTAAAGTCCATCCGAGAAGACACCTCACTCCCAAACCTTTCCCTCTGCGACTATAAAAACTTAATATGCTACCGTCGCAACAAACTCACCTCGGACATGGCTACTTCGCCTTGCCGCTGTCGATTCTGTGCTGCCAGCTCGGCTAGGGACGAACTAACAACTGTCGTCCCCGTAATACCTAGGCGAAGAGAAATTTTAGGGACCGAAAGTCTCCACATTTCTCTTAAACAAGTATGGCGTGTTCCGGTTTATAGTTTTCGCGCGCTGCAGGACATGCTGCTTGATTAAGCTTGGTTAAAACATAATTTTATGGTTTCTTACTGTAATGTGTGCTAGAATATTCTTCTATCTAGTTGCGTTGGAAGAGCTGGATCGTTTCCGAGCTTGCGATCACAAGCGACACAAGGGCGCAACCCTGGAGCAGCTCGTTTCCCTACGCCTTGCAGTGCGTTTATGGTTGGTATCGTGTGGTCTTGTGCATTCCGTTTTTCAGTGCTGTTGCTCTTGTTTGTTGAATTTGCTGTTGTGAATGGGGTGCATGTGTGCTCTCAGCTAGGCAGTACTTTTTTATCTGATGGTGTAAAGGTTTAAACTCGTTCTAAACGCTTGTTGCTGCCGTTGCCGCTTAGTTTTGTGCATCGATCGGGAAACAATTTTGTTTCCTCCTTCGTGAGACTTGCTGTACGTTACAGATAATGCGCGAGTAAGTGAGCTGTTGCATACTTCTTTATGGCACTCGATGTAGCGTTTACCTCTACTGTTGCTTGCCTTGCATGTCCTTACTGTTTCCCTGTTTATCTCGGATTTTGGTTGCTAGCGAATCACGACTTGCTTGAGCAAGTCTCGCCACAATTCAAAAAGCATATGTTGAGTAACCAGAATGTAAGCGATGAAGACAAATGTTGGGGAACGTGGCCCAGCCGCTGATAGTTCCACTCGGGCTCAATTTTGCTGTAAAGTTTAGCTGCCTTGAAGACCAAGAAATAGCCCGTTTCACATAGTGGGATTTTGTCTGCGAATTCGCACGTGCGAATTCGCAGCTGCGGAAAATAGGCCGCCGGACCCTTCGTGCGTGCGTTTTTTCAATGTTCGGCGTGCTGAACTTCTCTGCGAAAAACGCAGATGCGTTGGTAGCCACTGTAGCGATGGAAAGAGACGACCAATAGGAGGCGGCTCGCTCATACGTTATCGCCAGTCAGAATGCTTAACGAGTATGCGAAAAACGCAGCTGCCGTAGATCCATGTGAAACGGGATTGCGAATTTCGCATCTGCGGAAATCGTAGCTGCGAAAAACGCACTGCAAAAACGCACCATGTGAAACGGGCTTTAAAGATTTTCCGGCTGCTTTGGATTTCCGCCCGCTTACCGCTTCCGAAGTGTGAACGTAGTTCGGTCCGGCGGCCTATTTTCCGCAGCTGCGAATTCGCACGTGCGAATTCGCAGACAAAATCGCACCATGTGAAACGGGCTTTACGCGCCTAGTTGTTCACATTTGTTTTGCTACCGCCGCGGCCGTTTTCGCCCAGATCCATCTCGTCTACGTACGTTTGTCGGCGTGGTGGCGCTCATTATCGCATTATTTCGAGCGGTATGTGCATTCTTTGACCGACGTACCGTCATCAAAAGTGATCATTTTACGCAACTTCGCGTGTCATCTGCGACCTTCGGTAAATTCCTCGTTTGCGTTCCGTAATTCTCCTCACACGGGCGCGGTAGCGCTGAGTCACAGGTTTGTGCCTAGGCGTGATAATAATTCTTTAATAGCTTTTATTTACAAGTTGTAATAACATTTCATCATTTCGTATTGTTGGCGCCTCCAGGACACCAAAGGGGCAACGGGAACACCACAGCTAAAACCCGGGCTGGCCCTTGTGTTGGGGCTCGCCAAAGCCTGCGCGTCCTACGTGAGACCTACACTGCCAATCTATCGTCGCGACGAGAAAAGCACCCCGCGACTTCTGCAACATACCGTACACGTGCGAGGAGAATTATGGAGCGCCAACGAGGAATCTGCCTAACTATTGTCTGCCGTGGAAGTGGAAGAAGAAATGGCTTTTATACTTCTACCTACTTGTTTTCTAGAAATGGACAATGAATAAACGGAAGACGCGGACACCTCGGAAACGGCAGTGGTGGGTTCGCCTGGCTTTGCAAAAGCGCGAGAAGTTGGGTCACGCCAAGGCTTCGTTGCCGCACCTCCGGTCGCGCGACGTTGAATACTATCGCGAGTATTGCTGACAGTGCGTTTTAGTGCCACTCTTGTCGTAGAGCAACGGCTGGTTCTTGATCGCATCGATCAGCATTACAGCCTACACTTTTGGTGCCATGTTCAATTTTACTACCGGTTGTTTACATGCTAGTGTAGCTTCCCGTGAAGCAGAACGACTTTCCGCCGCGTTTCCGCTTCGCCATGGCGAAAAAATTCGCCCGAGACCGATTTGGCTCGCAGCCTGTTTTTCTGCCTGTTTTGCCGCCTAGGCGGGCGGATTTTTGCAAGATTTTGCCGCTTCTGACAGCTTCGAGACCAAGTGTGAACGTAGCCTTCGTGCGTGCGTTTTTTCCATGTTCGGCGTGTTGAACTTCTCTGCGAAAAACGCAGATGCGGTGGTAGCCACTGTTGCAGTGGAAAGAGACGACCAATAGGAGGCGGCTCGCTCATACGTCATCGCCAGTCAGAATGCCTAACACGTATGCGAAAAACGCAGCTGCCGTCGATCTATGTGAAACGGGATTGCGAATTTCGCATCTGCGAAAATCGCAGCTGTGAAAAACGCACTGCAAGATCGCACCATGTGAAACGGGCTTTACCCTGATCCTCTTGTCTAACAAAAACGTTTTAGGCATTGCATTAGGACATCTATCTGAGTGACATTGTGACAGTTTTTGCCTCTATAACCTTTCTTTTCTCCCATCTTTATCAGTAAAGTTGTCAACCACTCGTGACTTTGTTTAGAGTGCCGTGCAGTGACAGAATTTCTCTCGGAAAAGGAAAGTCTTTGAAGAAAAATTTTGAGACTCGATAGGACTTCCTCTTGGGCAAGTTGGTGAAGTCTGCTAAACAATGTTCTTGTGTGCAAAAATATAATTACACAGGAAGAACCCACGCACACGAAAGTGTGAACTACCAACTGATTTAATGATTCAATGCATGGAACATACGGTGCAAATTTTGTGCACACACAAGACATGAATGTTGTGACAGTGCTAGTTTGTCTCATAATGCTACAAATCGACCTTAAACAAGTGCATCTCTGGGGAATGTAAGGTAATTGAAGTGTTACTAACATGTGCAGGATCTTTTTGATAACATATGCCTTCATGAGCTCGTGTGCTGTTTTGATGCTGCTTGTGCCCAGGATCATAATGAGCGAAAGCACGGCTCACGTGAGCAGGCCTTGCAACGTACGTGGCACCACCAAGTTTATTTCAAATAAATTGTTTGAATGAATGCTCCCTCAGATAGTTATTTGAGCATTGGCCCGTTTAGCCCACACAGAACTTGCCACAGCTTAGAGGTATCTCATAGTGCACGAAAAGGTCGGCATGATTTTTCATACACCCTTGTCTCAAGGTACGAGAACACATTTGGGCTAATTTGACGGGCATAAAAAAACAACTGGGACACCGTACCTAGCAGGCACGATCTGAAATCTGTGGCTAAATTCGTGTCACATGCCTTGCGAGAGAACGGGCGACGCGACGTTTATTGAGGGTAGCGGCTCCTGAAAAACACGGCGCTGGGAGCTGGCTATCGAGCAGGCATAGAAGCACGCGCACTTCTTTTTTCTTGTCCATGCCTGCCTCTTAGCACTGTACCCACTACGGCTGGTGGCACAAGGTCTTGTGGTGCCTGTTCCTGTTACATCTGATTGGCAAGTCCTTAGTCGGCAGCTATCCAACTAAAAAATTGAAATGAGACAAATTTTTCATCGGGGGGGGGGGGGGGGGGGGGTACTCCTTTCAACAAGGTCAATTGATACATAAGAAGTAAAAGAATATGTGCCATTAGGTATTTCCTGAAATTCATATTGTATGGAAAATTAATGTAAGTAAAGAAATGCTTTAGTACGAATGCTGAAACGAAATGCAATACTAAGAAATCCACTCTCTCTGCCTGTTCCTTGTCAAGCTGCTCTTCAGCTTTCAAAGCATGGATTCGGCCATGGCATGCATGATCTATAGGGTAAACCTGCTTTTAAAAGGCTGTCCATCTGATGTGCCGCATTTTGTTCATCAGTGATACATTGACAGCTGTTACTATAGCACCCACTTACTACAGATAGTTCAAGGTGATCCCTTTTTGGTCCCAAAACATGGATGCCGTCACTTTACCTGCAGAAATTTGGATTTGGATTTCCTTAGGCTGAAAGAACAAATGTCTTCACTTTTCTTAGTTTTGAGATTGTACAAAAATAAGCGTGTGTCAATTCATTAAGATAATATTAAAAATAATTTGCCTTCATAATAGCATATAGGTTCCTGACACTGCCAAGGCAGCGCGTCGGAGCAAGAACCATCAGTGCCTCGCGCAGCAAGTTGAGTCAACACTGGCATGGACGGACTGTTCTGCCAGCATTGTGCTAGCAATGAACCGGCATGCGCGCTCTTGCTTATAGGAAGAGAAATGGAGCGAAAAGCCAATAGCAGAATTATTCGCTTTCACGTATGACAAATGTTATATGCCACTGTACACGTTCTCGTCGTGAAAGAACAGGTCTCTTTTTTTTTGCTTTTTTTGCTGAACAATGCCACATTCGAAGGTATGGAAACACTCAAAGTGTTTTTTTTTAGGATGTTGCCACGCTGCACATGAAGTTATGCTTTGACATAGCAATTCAATAGAGTCTGCTAGCATGACTCAGCTTGGTGTTCGAGTAGCTCGCTCATTCGTGGCACTGCTTTGACGCTTTACGAGCCTTCAATTTTCGCCAACATTAGCATGCTCAAAAGTGATTAGCCGCTTCTCGAGCTAATGTACACAGGTGATGATGAAGCTGGATCTGCTATTGCGGCCACACTTTGAAGAAAGCGAAATGGAGAACTAAGATTTAGGGGCGCGTTAGGGTAGACATAAATCCAGATTTTTGTGATGGGGCCGCCTCATGGTGGACTTCTGGCGCATTAGTATTATGCATTGCAGCACTATCGCATGGTCATGACAGGGATCACGCTATCGAAACGTAATTGAAAAATACAAATGGAATTAACTCGTCTCGAGTTTCAAATCAGAGTGAATTAGTCTAATTATCCAGACACCACCGAGGCACATACTTTCACCGGATGCTGAAATAACAGGAGCCTGCCCTGGCCACCAGTGTGAGAGCAGAAAGGCAATGAAGCCTATGAAGCATCGGCAGGGGAATCGAGAGAGGCATCAGATGGGACGGAGCAATGATCTAAAGAAGACATGTATTTTATGTTAATCTCAATTTATTACATATTTTTTTCGCCCTAACATGAAGAAGAGGACATCTTAACCAAGCTTCTGTACGGACAGGCAAAAGAATGACACTGTTGGTTGCTAGCGCGGGCGAAGAGCAATGAGACCGTGAGCGATGAGTTCCAAACAAAGACTAAACTTTTTTATTCTCTCACGAGACACGGAGAGGCACCAACAGACTTGCCTTTCAGGTGCACAACATGGTGTTCAAGAGTGGTGCTATAAACTAGCCATATAAACGTGCGCCAATTATAGCGGCGCGGCAGATGGAGTTCACTACATCACTTTCTCCCCAGTGAGCTACCGAACTTTACAGGTCCAGTACAACGGGAACAGTGGCTCGCGTCCCACTGTGTTTGCGCTGCACTGTTGTTCAGGAGGAAGTTGCAGTTGGTTCTTTCGTTGCTCTGACAAGAGTCACGACAGCCGCGGGACCTTCAGAGTTCTCCATATGAGCCGGTTTCACGCGGTCAGTAGAGACTACCTCACGTCGACGACGAATGTCCACAGTAAATTGCTTGTTTATACGATGAAGGACTTTGAAAGGGCCGTCATACGGTGGTTGAAGAGGTCGCTGCACTGCGTCACGCCACACAAACACATGGGAGCAGGACCATAGCTCTGGGTGCATGTGGACGGTTCGCGGCGCTGGCTGACACGGTGGTGTGGTGCGAAGCTTGCCCATGATGTCGCGCAGCCGGCTGGCATAGTCGCTAGTAGCTACAGGGCTTTCATCTCCACAGCGCGTAAAAAATTCGCCAGGCAATCGCAGTGTTCCATACTACAGCTCGGCGCCAATGAAAGCCAATGTCAGCTTTCAGTGTTGTGCGGATACCAAGAAGGACGAGCGGTAGTGCTTCGGTCCAACTGTGCCCTTCCGTGACCATGACAGCTGCTTTCAGCTGGCCCCTGGTGGAAGCGCTCTACCATACCGTTGCTCTGAGGATGGTAAGCAGCAGTGCTGATGCGAGAGGTGCCGATCAGCCGTGTTATGCTGACGAAAAAAGCCGACTCGAACTGCCTGCTGCGGTCAGTCATAACTGTGGACGGCTCGCCGAAGCGAGCCACCCAGTGGTACAGAAAAGCACGGGCAATTGTGTCAGCGGTGATGTCTGCGATAAGCACAGCTTCAACCCAGTGTGTAAATCTGTCCACGCAAGTGAGTAATTAAAAAGTGGTAGCGATCCGACAATGTCCCCGTGCACGTGCTCAAATCGTTCATCTGGCGCTGGGAACCTCGCCAATGGCGTCATGGTGTGGTGCTGGACATTGGAGCGCTGACAGGCAATGCACTCTCGCGTCCACTGCCGGACGTCTCGATTTACACATGGCCAGACGTACCTTGCCATCACTAGCTTTTGCATTGCCCGAACACCCGGATGCGCCAGCTTGTGCAGTGACTGGAAGACGGTACGACGAAGGCCAGAAGGAACAAAAAAAAGGACGAGGGTTGTCCATCGATAAGTTGCAGCACACTCGGTCTTTTGAGCCGGACACATGTAGCCATTTCAACTTCAGCGCGGTTGTTGTTGTCAGCAAGTGACCGAGTTCTTGATCTGCTTGCTGAGCTGCCACCAGCTGAGTCAAATCAGTTTCCTTGGAAAGGCTAAGGGCATTGACATCACTTCGTGACAGAGCGTCTGCGACCACATTGTTGACGCCGCTTACATGCCTGGTCTGTAGTGAACTCGGATATGTAAGACATCTGACGTAGCTCACGGGCTGTGTGCGTTCCTCTGTCCGATGTCGGGAGACTCAGGGTGCACGTCATAGGTTTGTGGTGTGTAAGCACAAAGAAATCCACGCCTTCCAGATAGTGACGAAAATGCCGGATGGCGTCATAAATGGCAAGCAGCTCTCGGCCGAAAGTGCTGTAGTGCTCTTCTGTGCAGGGGTCAGCTTTCTCGAGAAGAAAGATGTCGCGCGCCAGATTCCGTTGCTCATCTGCTGTAGTAGTGCACTGATGGCTGTGTCTGAGGCATCGACCATGATGCACTGCGGTATGCCTGGTTGCGGATACACGAGCAAATCAGCATTTGCCAAAGCCTCCTTGACTCGATGAAAAGCGTTGCATGCTTCGTCAGTCCAAGTGAGGGTCCCCACTGTGCTCGCCGCAGTTGCTAGTAGTCTGTGTAGAGGGTGCAAGATAGCCGCGCACTGAGGTACAAAACGGCGATAGAAGTTCACCAGTCCTAGAAACTCGCGGAGCTGCCGCTTAATGTTAGGTTTTGGGAATTCTTGCACAGCTTTTACCTTTTTCGGGTGGGGGCGAATTCCAGCACTCGATAAGGTATGGCCCGGAAGGTGAGCTCGGGCAGACCAAGCTGGCATTTTGCTGCAATGACAATGTCATGTGCAGAGAGATGTCAAAAAACGGTTCGCAGGTGTTCCTCGTGTTCAGATAGAGTGGCGCTAGCGATAAGCAGATCGGCCAGGTAAATTTCAGCTGGAGACGTAGGGATAATGCTCACCTCTGCGCCTGTGTCCACAAGGAAATGGACACCACAACTACGTTCGGTGATAAAGAACACTGAGGGGCGACTTTCCGTCAATATTGCAGCATTGGTCGCCCTCAATGCTGGCCTCCGACGTTTCCCGGATAGTCACAGGGTGCAACGCATTTGCGT
>NC_051154.1:350537936-350641066 GCF_013339745.2 Dermacentor silvarum | reverse complement strand
TTTTTTTCCTTCACAGCCAGGAAATCGGGATGCCGAAGGAAGAAAGATAAGCAGTAAACTCTACCCCCGCATTGTTATTTTCGTTCACTGTGGACGTTTCGAGTGCTCCGGCGCACATTACTAACGACTGACGTTGTGTTTACGCTCGCCTTTCTTAGGAAATAAGGTGATAGCTTCTGCGCTCGTGATCACACATTTTGGTCCATGCTGAAACGAGACGGTTTTCTTTGCGTTTTCGTTACCATCTGCTTCATAGACAAGCCGCCTTCATGTATACGAGTGAAAAGGTGCATTGCGGCTGCTTGCGTATGCCTACGTTGCTTTTGAAATTTTTAGTTGGTTTATTGTATTTTGATAATCGGATACACGCCAAAACGGCTGCTCGTACGCGTTATCGGTTCACACCGATTGTGCTGGAGAGTGTGGTATTTAGTTTGTTTTCGACTGTGGTGTTTCACAAGATACTGTTTGGTGGGATATGGTTCACTGACATTTTGCAAGCATTCCTGGTGCTATGGAATGTTGGCAGGGGCTTCAGGTGTGTCTGAAACTTCCCGTATGAAAATGAAAAATAGCGTTTTTGGAAATGAATTACATTCGAGTGTGGACACGCGATTGTTGGTTTCGTCGAGGTATTTTCTTGTCAGCGTTTCCTCGGCGTCGCAAAATCGAGTCTAGCAGCAATGCTTTGAGATCCGCAAGACGCCCGTAGGCACCGAGGCGATGGAGTGAAACACTAATTTCATTGACCTAACATGTTAGGATACCTCGGAAACCCTACTGCATTCAAACTTTCTGAAACAAACGTTGCTCTGACAGCTTCTTGCTCATACCATCGTCGCTATGCCTGGTCGCATCGCTCGCGAAAGCCTCTTCATAACCTTCGCACTGTTTGCAAGCCCACCTTGGTACGCGAAAGCGTTTCCTGTTGGGCCAACATTGCAACTGCATGAAGGCTACCCAAAATCACATTCTTTGGGAATGCGAGGGAAACCCTCCTCCACAGTCAATACTGCCAACTTCCTTCCACGAGACATGGGAGTCAGTCCTCTCGGCGACTGACTACCAGATTCAGGCAGAAAAAACTAACTGTGCCGAAGCGGTCGTGGCAAGCAATTGGGCCACCACCCTTCGAACCACCGGCAAGCTAATTTAATTACCTTGTTATGACGTAAATAAAGTTGTTTCTCTCTGTCTCTCTCGCACACTGTACCCAGGATATTCAGATGGCTTAAAACGCTTTATAAGCCACACTGAAAGCAAAACGGCAAAGTTTATTCCCTTGCGCACAGCTTCGTTCTCAACAACGGCAGGGTCACGTACGACTCGGTGACAAACTTGTAGCTTCGTTATCGTTGTTAGGCAGTTCTTCACGCGTAACAACTGTCATCTAATCACTAGGAAATGCTGTTAACGTGGACAGGTCCGTACAGCACTCGTTTGGCATTTTTTATGCGCAGAATGATTACCATCAAAACGCATTGTAGCAGCGACAGCAATACGACTCGGACAGATGCTTTCTTAGATGGCTTGCACGGACGTCATTGTAGCCGCCATGTTGGTACACCGACAGGATCATAAGCTGGGTACGTAACGTCACGTGAAAGCTTTCAATAAGATGGATTGGACGGAAGCGCTCGTAGTCGCCATGTGGGTGCCCCGACACGGTGATAAGGTGGGTGCGTGACGTCACGTGAAAGCTATCAATATGGCGCCGCATTGATAGCATCGTCCGACCTCCGACAGATGGGAGCAACTTCGCATAAGGCCTAGAGTTACTGTATATGCTCCCTACGGTAGCAGAGTTGCGTGTAGGTCCGCCATCTTGCCTGGCAAGCAACTAAAACTATGTGGCGAAGCCCAACTCCGTTTTTGCAGGCGACATGCCTATCGTGTCGTCAGTCGACGGTGGGCGCTTCTCCATCGCGTGTCGACCGCTTTTCCGTCTAATCGCTATCAAGGCGCATGGAAACGGCTCAGTAGATAAAATAGTCAAGAAGAAAAAAAGGCGCTGCTCATTTTTAATGCGCGGCGTTAGATGCAGCGCGAATATTATTAGTTGCTTTTTGGAGTTGGTGCATTCACCTGTGCACCTTCTCGGAACTTTCCACTTTCCGAGCGATTGGTGCAGTTGGGAGCAGAGCACCCGTCATTGTATCATTCCGATGGAACTGTGATGGAACACCTGTGAGATCTGCTGCACTCGTTGTGTTGTTCTGCAGCTGACACGCACGTAACAGCAAAGGCCAAGATCGACCGGATTCGCTTTGAACTTGGCTAGCGTTAACTTGCATCAATCCAGTTAGCTGCAGCGGCGGCGTCGGGAAATACAAAAAAAAAACCTGGCCGGAGCACCAGCTTCTCCTCAGTGCACGGTTGCTTGGAACCCACGTGATGGTGTTCGGCCAACGGAGGCACGATCGGCGTTTATAAATCAGTAACTCAAACTAGTAATCACTACCTCTCAGTAACTATCAGTAACTATAAATGAGCACGATCGGCGGTAGCATATAGAGTAGCTCTAATAAGGCCTATAGAGGTCTATTTGAAGCTATTGAAATCTGCATGCACCGAGTTGGTCCAAAAATATCCTCTAAGCGGATGCCTGCTCTGAACCCACTATAGGTACTTCCCCTACTATAACATTTTCTTCCATCCACTTCGACAACTCTCATTTTATGGCCTCATTGCCGTTCTATATAACACCGACGTTACTGTATACCTTGCATACACGAGCACGTCTTACCCTTATCCTTTTACCTTTGTAGATGACATTCAATTTGCTTTCACACTACTCAGTCGGCATTTTATTTTTATTTTAATCACTTGCACTATGGCATTAGTCAGATGTGCCATGATCTCTAGACCCAGCTGCATGATTAGTTGTATTGCGATTGCATGTGGTCCCACTGCCGTGTTATCAGGGACGTTTACGTTATTCTGCTCTTTAGATGGCGCAGCGAACAGCGCCATCAGTCCTTGGAATTTCGTCTGTGGCATATGAATAGACGATCCTCCGCAGTATGATGCTCAGTACAATCAGCGTGTTTGAAATAGTTTTTTTTTTGTAGAAAACCTTCGTTACGCCAATCATCATCTACTTACTGGATATGGCAGATAGCTCAGACTTGGTTTGTATGAATTATCGGGGCACCTCAGGAAGGAGGATCACGCGACCATCTCGCAGTTTCTGCAGGTCGCAGACTATCAGTTGCTGACTCTAGCTTCGGGGCAACGGTTACTTAAAAAAACAAAAAAACACCTGAAAACGCAATACATTGCTCCTTATTTTAATAGGAACTGAGATGTTGCAGCACCCGTCGCGTTTGTTTGTTGTAAAGACGACAGAGGGGGGGGGGGGGGGCAGGAATTTTTGGGTGGTAGCTAACCCTGATGAGACAATTTGCCAGATTGTCGAAAGAAGTAAAAACCTTGCCTAAACCTTGCCTATATTACCATGTCCAGCATCAAGAGACTGTCTGGTATCTTGTTTTGCGAATATATCTAGAGTAAGACTATTTTTGAATACGGATCCAGTTCGCCATTCACACGGCTTCATGTCGTAAACATGCAAGCTTTTATGCCGACCACTGCGTTCTTTAATGCTAAGTTTAAAATTAACATTTCCTGCAACGGCCATTCGTGTCCTGCATTTCTCTTCCCTACTAATGTCTGCTTCACATAGAAAGGAATAGTCCCGGTCATGGTAGTGCTGTTCGCTAAAGCGCTGTAATGCCAAGATATTCACCAAGCCAGAAGCGTAGGAAACGTCCACCGTCCAGACGCTCTGCGATTGAAAGCACATGGATTCAAGGCAGTTACGGAAATTTGTAACTCTACAATATAGAGATAGAGGTTTTAATCAAGAGATGAAAGATGAGAGAGATAGGCAAAATGCTAGACTGCAATAGGTAGATATAAAACCGCATTAGCTCAAACAGGATAGGTGACTATTTTCGCCCCACCCCGTTTCAATTGGAATGCCATAGAAACCATTATCATCATCATCTGGTGGCCGCCTTCTGACGGACGCGTAGTTCTTCACATGCCCGCATTACGTGTGGTATGCATGTATATCTTAGGTGAGTACGTTAACAATTTGAGACAACGACATTGAAAGTGTTGAGGTTGCGTAACTCCGAGCACCAGGCGTGGAGCGCGCTATTGGCAATTTTACTCGCAGGTTGCTGGGGGGTGTTCTCCAATCGGATTCTCTTCTACAAGGTATTGCCACATTTTTCATGTGTTCGATAGTAGCATATCGTATTTGCCAGTGCCTCGCGGCATAATACGGCCCCAGTTACGCCTGCCGCATCACCCCTTGCACTGCGGCGTCCGGAGCAATCTGGAAAAATAAGCATCCGGCGAGAGAGTTTCACTGGTGAATGAGCCTCAGCCGTCTCGAGTTTCTCTTCCGTGATGCGATGCGCATGCGTGTACCGCGTCAGATGGCGCATCCTTCTCGATGTAGCTTCACCTGACCCATTCACCATGTAATGATGCCCAAACTGCAGTTCCACGACAAGGAAAATTGCAACAACTTGATGACCTTTATTTCTGGACACGGAGAATTAAGTTGTTCAAAAGAATTAATCATATCTTCATTTGAGTGATAACTTAATTAGAACAGTATTTATGTAGTAATTGGTTTGCTGAACAATCCGCATCAAAAGCGAAACTACAGGCTATGCCTGAAGATTTTCTGGCATAAATTCCAATTTTGCGGTATCAAAACAGCATAGCATTTAAGCTACGTTGGACATTACAGGGTTAATGCCTTCGTGGCTCATTACTGGTACGTGTTTACGTTTATGCGAAGTGGGATGCAATGTGTCATACTCATTAGTACAAGAGGCTTGTGGCTGGAATAGATACGGCCAGGGACAATTACAGGAAAGTGCTTATGTGGCTCCTTCCGTGATGCGAATGCGCCACACCACTAGCTGTCTTGAACCCCAGGCCGAGAAAAATAACCGCTTATAATAGGAAAGAAAGAAAGAAAGAAAGAAAGAAGAAAGAAAGAAAGAAAGAAAGAAAGAAAGGCTAATATTTTTTGCGTTTGTGGCTGTATGCCGTTCGCATTCGTTAAACTGATTTAACGCGCAGGCCTGGATTAGTGCTCTAGCGTGACAAGTATGACCATGTTAAAAACACAGTGCTGTAGTTTGTTCTGGTATTTGTCTTAATCAAATTCGTAGCTCTTAAGGTGCAACTTGGCGAGGCAGTAGTATACGTGAAAGAAAAAATTGAAGGAAGCTTAAGGCTTCGCCTTTAAGAGTAGAACGCGTTAGCATTCAAAGATCCCTGAATGCTTGTCAGGCTTCCCGGCAACTGCAGCTTTCTTTTTTCTTCACCTTCGTCTCTGCACGCCGCTGCCGTTTTATACTGCTCCTGATGATGATGATTTATTGGCATCCCCTTTGAAATGGGGCGACGACAAATGGTAACTTAGACGGCTTGATTTATTCAGGTATGCTATACATGTGTTTTATCTAGCATTTTTGTAAACCTCTCATTATTCTTTTTCTTTTTCAAAAACTTACCTTGTACCTCTACCTATGATTTTAAGAGATCAAGTCGTATCCATCTTTTCCCTGTTTTTTTTTCCACCAGCACTCTAATCGTCGCTTGCTTAGCTCTACGACTGATCTGGAGATGTTTCCTTCCACTTTAAACCCAAGCGCTTCTTGGAGTTGCACGTTACCGACGGTTTTCGCTGGGTGGATCCTGTCGCATTTCATTAGGGTGTGCTGAGTGGTCTCTGGATCTTTACTGCAGCATACACATGCCTCATATAGTTCCGAATATTTGCTCCGGTATGTTTTGGTCCTTAGGCAACCAGCTCAAACCTCAAATAGCAAGGCACTGACCTTTGTGTTATGGTACAGATTTTCGCTTCTAATATCATTCTTTTCATTCTTATAAATCTCCATTGTCCTTTTTGTTTCCATTCTTTGCATCCAATTCAAGGTATCTATTTCTCTCACTTTCTGATGACTCCTGGTGATCTATTTACGCTTTCAATTACATAGTTGCCAACTTGCTTGACTTCTTCCTTTATTATTTGAGCACGCTTATGAGGCACAAGTATTTCCTCCATTCTGTGTCCACGCTTTTCATGTACAGGATACTTGTGCACTTTAGCCGCCCATTTATTTTCATCCATGTTCCTGAGCCTTTCTTCAAAACTAATTTTGCTCTGTGCTTCTCTGACTTCAAAAGAGGCTCAACCCATGTCACCCTGCACTGCCTCATTTGTGGTATTACCGTGGGTTCCCAAAGCCAACCGGCCTACTGATCTTTGGTTAACTTTCAAACCCGACAAGATATCCGATTTTAAGCATAGAATGTCATTTTTGTAAGGTAAGGTAAAGGAGTAATGGTGCTGGCAGCATTACTCCTTTCCAGATTCCACGCACCACCTCATACTTATTGTGGGCTCTGTGTTTCATTATTGCTGCATACGCTGCTGAGGAGGCGAGCGCCATCTGGATAGGGTTTTCGCAACTAACCTACCTGAGAGCGCCGCTGTTGGTATGGTTGAAAGGCTGATAAAGGGACTTGTGTTTGAGTTTCCTCGTAACAGAATTATGTTTTCTCGTACATTCAAATTAAAATCCGACGCTGTCATGTTTGTAGGTTGTGGTTAAGTCGTACTTTACGGTTTTCAGACAGATTTTACTTTTAGGAATTCAATTTTGTTCACTAACGCCATCTGCGCCACGCGGAGGGCCTGTGTGGTCGGGGTGGTTCAGTATCATTTTCTCCGCCACTGACACCGGCGCTTACGCTGACACCGACGCCGACGCCGGATTTTCTGCGACACGGGGCCCTTTACGCTGTCGCGTTAAAGTTATCGAGATTCTTGAACTAGTGTTTGTACAGATTGTAAGCATTCAATACACGGTAGTGCATGCGAAAATAAGTCAACCAGAGGAGCGGAGAACAGTCCTCCCGGAACGGCTTCTTGCCGCAGCTGCTGACTGGCGGCTACACAAAACACATGCTAGCGCCGACTTGGCAGCAGCTGGCTTCCCAGTAGACAAAGCAACTTTTATTTTTTTAATGAAAACTAAGCAAGCAACTATGCAAAGCGTAACGTTGAATAATCCTGCTTGTAAAATGCGATATTTTGCTAATTTTCAGAAACAACAGAGCAGCGGGAAGCGCAAAATTATTTTTCTACGATTTTAACAGAAACATTTCCGTTCCAATATATATAGTAACCTTACGGGATACATTCTGCTGGGTGTCCCAAATACTTATGAAATGTTTAGATCATTGCGGTTACTAGGAAATCAGAAGGAAGATGGGACGGACAGATGCATTCCATTTGAAACGTTCTTCGGGTTGCTTGCTCCAAACAACATATAATTCACAAAATTAGGTGACTAGCTCTTCAGAAATTATCGATATTGCGCTATTGTTAGTGTATGGTGCCAAAACACACCCACCACGGATGTTATTTCATTTCTGCAAGACTTCATTCCTTGCGCCGCTGGTACCTGTCTGAAGTGAATTGTTACGAGCACTCATAATGCTTGCCGTTCTTGCACCTGTTGGTGACGCAGTTGGGACGCCACTACCACGATGACAGTGTCCCGAGAACTGTGTACGCGTCATCACGTTGAGCACACGTGACACGGTAACAACCGCCGCGCTATATCAATGGTTTGTATATCAACAACACTTGTATATCGAACCGCTTGTATATCGGTACGGTTTAGGTACCTGCGGTATCGACGAGGGAAGTACGGTGATCGCCGCTTGTGGTAGATCGGTGAATCCGGCCATCCTCCACGCGCACGTGACTGCCAGTGGCCGTACAATGTGGCGCAGGAGTTCGAACCGCGGGCTCGGAACGTTGGTTGGAACCTCGGGCAGGCTGTGCCTGTGCGCAACGCGTGGGGCCCACGAGCTGCCTTGGGCGTCGGCTGGTAAGAGCGGTGGTACGCTGCTGCAACCCCTGTTGGCAGAGACGGCGCATTTCTCTGTAATGATCACGGCACGAGCGAGCGGTTTGGTGCATGTGGCGTAATCAGGACTCAATTGTAGTGTTTGCTTTCCGCCTGCTGTTCTTTCCGGGTGTTGTTTTGGCCTGCAGTGCACCGTTTCTCACTGTTTGCACAGTCATTAAGCATTTAGGACATCTCCATGACAGAAACCTGTCCCATAAAAAGGAGTTTCTCTGGCAGGCAGCAAAAAGCACGCAGTTAGATCTCTAAAAACACTTCGTGGCGGACAATAGTTTTCAAGTGCACGAGATTCAATATCAGATCGCTCCCATCGGATGTCTTCAGAAGGATGTCTTCATTTGGTAACTTTCCGCGTACGTCGTGTTTTGTAATGTGCTGCTGCCGCGGGCCGAAATGCTACTAGCGACCTTGCGTTCAGCAGCACAACGCCATAGACAATGAGCCGCAATGGCGGGTGGCGTGATATCGAGGATGCAGCATCGATCAGTAGTGTCGAGAATGTTACGAGAATGCATTCCTATCGTATTCAATTGAACAAACTGCAACAGTTTAGTTTGTTCAAACATAAGAACGATGACAATTTGGTGTAGATTGTAACTTGTTTGGCTACATACGCGCCACTTATCTGCATAGCTCACCAAGTGCAGTTGTACATAGCGCTAATAATAGTTGGTAGTTAAAAGGAATTTGAAGTCTGGAGGCAGCACACAAAATTAGTTATGAAAAAGTTGCATTGTTCGTCCATAAGGCGAAGCACTGACGCGATAGCTCGCGCAATGTTTATGCGCAGTGTGTTCCTCACTGCGATATTTGTTGGAGTAAATATTCGCAGGTGCGAGCGACCAAGCTCCTTTCGAGAAGAAGCCTTGAGTCAGTGAAGGTCGAATAGAGTCACCTTCGCTTTAGAGCGCAGCTCTTAAGCGCCCGTTCCTGTGTCGAGCGTGGGCGTGCCTCGTAACCGAACGAACGAGCGCAACGAAGGATGAAAGAGCGAACGCGGAGCGCAGCGGGAGAAGAAAGACGGCGAGAACGAAGAAAGCGCTAGAAGGAAAGCGGAGGAGGAGAATGTGGCGAAAGAGTGAGGAGGAAAGCGGAGTGCCGCACGTGACATGCTCAACGGCGGCGACCAGCGAGCGCTATGAAAACAAAGCGCTGGCGTGGGCATCAGACCCACTGCGCATGCGCTACTTCGCCTGCGCCGCCGGCTCTCGAGATACGCTCCGCACGAGCTCCGCGTTCCCGTGTTCAAGCTTTCTATTTCAACAATGAGCGACGCAACCGGTGGAAATGCTTCGTCTGCCGCTGCTGCTAAACGAGCTTGCCCGAGCAGAGGACCCTGTCATTCAGAAACAAATTATTTGCCACAATATGTCACGAATTCAAAACACCTAAACAGCTGCGCTCAAAATTCGCATTAGGGAGTATCGTAATCGTTGACAAATTTTTCTTGTATATAGGTGGCACTTCGCATTGTGGAGCATGGACCTTTTTCCTCGTCTTTGCTATCCACTTCTTGACACACGCTTCGTAAATTCCACTTGGGATTATATTTACAAATAATCTGCAGAGCGTGGCACTAGCCATTTATTATAATGAGCGCTCAAGATGCCATACATAGCACGGTATTAAATTTGGCGCACTAATGTTTACGAACTAACTGATGTGCTAGTTGGTCTTGCATAACTGTTGATGAGAACTTGCGCTAGAAAAACGCGCGCACAGGTTTTCCTGCGCTGTTCCGATCTGCACGCTCATTGAGCGCCGCTTCCTCTCAGCGGTATTGTTTGCTGCAACGTCGGTGGCTTGGCACAGGTGTCGAATCTTCGACTGGAAACATATTTGCGTATGGCGTTCGAATTATGGCAGGGCATGCGAGCTTATACTTTATCAAATCTAAGCAACGCACTCTGTAGGATTTACAGCGACGGTCACCGTCGGCAGGAACCGGCAACATCGGTAGATATCTAAACAACCAGAGGAGTAAGCCCATAGCAGCTATCACTCTAAATATAAGCCTAGAACGCCGGGATCTTCAAAAAATATTGGCGAGATGTAGTGGTGAATATTCAAGATGCATTATAAAGGTCGTAGACGACCCTACGTATCTGGCACGTTCAAACATATCAACGCATACTAAAAAAAAAATGTTACACGCAGAATCTCCTGTGGGCGTTATCTAAACGACGCGTAAGCATTTGCCACTAATCAGCGGCTGTTTCATCGTTGTATGCTGCTGCGTTTTGTGTAATTGCGAGAGACACCGCGAAAGAATTGTGAAACGGAGAAGCGCGGTTTCAACACTGAAATGAGACCAGCATGAGACGATGAAGAAGAGTGGAGTTATAGTAGCAATATTCACTCATGCTATATGATGGTGCGTTGAAATGATGCCGCTGCTTCGTGGAAGATGAGTACTGACCGATGTGTGCTGTATAGTAGATGACGTAATTGAACAGTGTCATGCTTGGTAGACCTCCTACAAAGACGTGGTCGATAACGCTGCCTCCTCTCGAGGCGAATCATTATCAACCATGATCAACCGTACTCCGGCGGCGGCTGCATTTGGCGGGGCCGCGCAGGTCCTATCTTGAAAGTGATCTGCGATGCGGACAGTGTGCGCCGAGTGCTGATTGCTTCCTGAGAGCTCTGTTCTCGCCGCTTAGTTCGCTTTGAAGCGAGAGGCAGCACAAAGGTCAATTCGCTAACTGGTGCGGGCCCTATCTTTAAAGCGATCGTCTTTCGTGACGGACGGACGGGTTTCCTCGTTCGGTACGCATAGAAATGCTTACGCATTTGAAAAATCGCAGAGGCTGTTTATTTTGCGGTGTATTCCTTCTCTGTTTTTGACTGTAAAACCTCTTTGACCTCTTCGCAACAACCCTCTGAATCGCCTGAGTTTCCTTTCTCGATTAGATTAGTCGCAGATGCGTTTTGATGCATGCGTTTATTTATGCGTGCGGTGAACAGGGACGCTATAACGTAAAATGATTCCAAACTGTTTTGATTCCAAACTCCTCATGTCAAATTTACGTAACCACCGACGCAAGCATCCGGCGGTGACCGACAGCGTTGTCTGAACAACCCAATCAAACACTCTCTTCGTTTATAGGAAGTCACTTTTGTGCGATTTCAAAACCAATAACCTTGTCTCACTCAGCGCTTTTCTTATCTAATTGGCTGACAAGAGGCGAGGAGCACGCTCTAGTGGAGAGGGTTTCGATGGGGCCGAGCCAGCACAGTGAAAATAGATATCCGCATGAAAAGGATGGTGCCGGCTTCTCCGATTGGTCCGCTTCGCCTTACTTAGCTTGCGGTGGCTGGTCGAAAATTGCGGCGGCGTGCAACGGAAGGATAAGAATGCCGCTTAAACGGATCCTCAGCAAGGAAAAGTTGGCAGAGCGATGTCGTATGCATGCCGAATGGGCGCGATAACGCTTTACTGCCCCGCGAAAAGGTTTATAGTGCGCAAATAAATACATGCTCACCGACAGGTGCGTGTATAGCGAGGGCCTGAGCGATCGGCGGGCAGCCATCTTCTATTTCTTTCGGAACGGGGCAGTCTGTGGCAATTCAGAAAATTTTTTAATTTTGTTCGGCATAATTATGCATTTTTTTCGCCTACACGTCATTTTGACGTGGTGAGTTTTCGCGGTTTTGTGAGGTCGCGTGACAGGCGAAGTGGGCGTAGCCAGAAAACATTGGACCAAGAGCAGAGGGCTAATGGTGAAAAGGCGTCGAATCAGGAATGATTATTTTTCCTTTGTGCGGTTTAATCATGCATCATATTCAGTGTGTACACGTTATATCAGATGGGAGCTATCGTGGTTTTCGTGACGTCGCGTGGCAGACAGGCGAAGTTGGGAGAGGCCCGAAAATGTTTTGACCAATCGTGGAAGCTGGTTGCAGAAATTGAAAGCAAAACAGTCTGGAATCATTTTACGTTATAGCGCCCCAGGTGTGGCAGAAGAATGCCAGAAAATAACAATACCAAGCCGCTTCATCAATGTGGGTTCGCTGCCCTCCATAGAAAGCACGCGAATGGTCTCCCGTCTGATTTGTCCTTTATGCGTGGAAAGCGTGCACATCATGGAAATATTGGTAGAAGCACTCGCCCCCCTTTCCCCATAATGGTTGTCGATAAACGCAACAGGTTACAACTACCGCGATGGGCATAGAAACATATCTAGTTTATTGCGAAGTCTCGCGAAGTAACTGGAGAAAATACCGATGAAAGGCGAGCCTTATAGTCCCTGACTCATTTAAAAAGAGGAGGCTGTCGAAAATTTAAATACATTTTCTTTTGGACGGATTTCATGAGAATTATTTCCAGCCCTAGGGGTCTTAAAGAGAGACTAAAGAGATACTTAATCAGTTTAGAGTGACAAAATATTGTTTCAAAACCGTATTTTCGGCAATTCCTTGGTAACAGGTTCGTTAATAAAACAATAAACGAAGACTGAACCTCCCATTTTTATTGTTTTACTTTAAACAGTCCAAAATGTTCGCCTAAAGAAAGGCGTAGAGGTCAGGCAAAGCGCTTTCTGTACTTTACCTCATTATGCTGTCGAATCGCCCGCCAACACCCTACTGTCGTCAAGTCTGTGTGAGGTAAGTGATGTCATATTCAACGTTATTCAGGAAAAGTTCTCTAAACGTGCTAAGTTTAGTGTTTGGCTCCTGGTTTCTTTGGAATACAATGTAGTCCCACCTGTATACGGACAAAGAACTGACTAGTCTTGAGTGGACCCTGTCCGAATCCATGACGTCATGATCACCTGGTGCGGGGAACTCGAGGCAGCGTCGCCCCCCGCATATCCTGTTTGCGTCTTTTCGGGCTTACAAAGTTGCCTCTCGCAGAAATAGTGGCTTACTCGCAGCATCCGCCTACTCCGACTGCAGCTGCTTACGGCACAGCCGTGTGGCCGCCGTGTGTTTAAAGCGATCTGCGACTTGGACAAAGTACGCCGAGTGCCGGTAGCTTCGTAAGCGCTGTGCTTTCGTCATTTAGTTCGCGTTGAAGCGAGAAACAGCACGAAAGTCAACTCGCTCGCTGCTGCTGCCACGCTTCCCGATTCCAGCGTTTTGACAGCGAGCTTCCGCGGTCATCGATCGAGCGACATGTTTACCTGTGCGCGCGTGACACCGTGCTAAATAATTTAGTTAGTATGCCTATATGTTTACAAGCTTATGCGGCCGATAAAGCTAATATTCTTACTTCGTATAACTGTCCGCTAATTTGCTATCGCAATCGGTGCTTCGCCTTTCGGGCGAAACTGCTAAAATAAATCGGCGATGAAACACTTTATCTAAATGCGTCCCGCCCCACCCCGCCACCGTTACGGCACCGGTTTCCGTTGGAGGAAAGCGTTCTTTCATCTTTTTTCTTTACAAAAATGGGACGACAGTGACTTTGACCGCCGGCGACATTGCGAACATCGGCCAAGGTCACAGGCGCCCTATACGTTTGGGGAGAAACTGCAGCGGTGACGTGACGGTGACGGGACGGGTGAGCAACTTATACGGAAAGGCCCGTCTATAGCGTACCTGTGCTGCGGCGTCCGCAGTGCTTCGTGGCCCGCAGGGACATTTGAAAAGGACTTGCACGTGGGAGTGCAGCTGGAAACTTGTCGGAACCGCGCAGGTAACACACACGGGCCATTCGTTTGGCCGATCGACGGGGGACAGTCGTTCGGCCGCCTTCCCGATCTCCCTGTGTGTGCAGGCGGACTTTGGTTTCCGGGAGGCCTTTCGCACCACACGCTTTCACCATTTGGCACTTTCCAGCTGTGGTGTCCAGCTCAGTCAGTACGGCAAACTAGCTGGGTGCACGAAAAAGTAGAACAAAAGGCTGTTGCTCTGCTGGTTCCCTAACGCGCAGTTTTTGAGATACGCCTAGATAACGCCGAAAAACATTTTATCATGTGACGACTGCTTTTATACGATCGGATGACAATAAAATTTTATATGGGACTTTCCAGCACAGCTGCACTTCTAAACTGGAACCACGAAACCGAAACTGACTTCTGATAAGTACGACACAACAGCCAGCTTAAAGAAAAATGCACCGGCTGTTGAGATGTTTTCGGATGAAATAAAGTAGGCAAAACTACATTTCAGAAATACGCCATGTGCTTACGACCAGGGTGAAGGCAAGATGCCTGTTCTGTCTACAAATCACGCGTCAGAAACTACATTGGCTGGTAGCTTGCCACGTGTTTCCTATACTAAGCAGGGTTCGCCGATTCCCTCATTACGAGGCTATTTATCATCGACACAGTTTCTAAAAAAATTGACCTACTTCATTTTTAGTGTGGCAACACACATTACATTATCTAGAGCATAGAAGTTGAAGCTGCGAGCTGTGTTTGCGGTCAGTGAAAGAAAAACAGGCCCTCAATGGCTCAGTTCCTTCTAGGACTGACTCAATGCGTACAAACCACGGTGGTACAAACCAAACGGTTCTAAGCGAACGGGTTTGAAGGCTCCTATAGGATGTTTAGTTTAGGACAGAGGGTGAGCCTATATAACGGCAAGCAACCTATTGGTGTGAAGTCGAGGAACTGTGCATGGAAAATGTCTCTTACCCAACGGCGTCGACTCGCAGGCACCGACGATCACGAAACGCTGGCAGCAGTGCACGCGTCAATTGCACGGGCTGGCCTGCTATATACTCGCGCCGTTTACGCTCGCGTTCGGACGTCGTCGTCGGCTTCTCTTGAGCAATGAGATCTTAAATGAATAAAATACGATGACATGGGTTGATATCAGAGCATTCTTGCAATAAAGCGTGTTTTTGAAAACGTGCGTGAAATGCCAATCCACAAAGGAAAAAAACAAAAACAAAAACCAAGCAATGCACATAACGTTATCCGACGCAGAACTGTAGGCCGTGAGTAAATCATCAAATTCAAATATTCAAGATCGCTAGTGGCAAGTGGCTGTGACATAGTATCAAATCGATACGCTTTAAGTAATGTAATTTTAGGTTTGATGCCAGGTATACAAACTCGAACTTCGTTATTTTGAGTAACACTGTCTGTACGCCCAGCTCGAATTGACACACCCGTACAGCATACTTCGAATATGATGCCTCACATAAATAATGTGAATCACTATAGCTGATATCAGGCGGATAATTAACGCATAATAAAATGGCACAACAAAATGAGAAATATATAAGTTGAGCTTAATTAGTAACTTAGGCTAAATTATGGCAAAGCAACTACTTTTGACGCACCGGATAATCATGACGTGATGTATCCTCCTAAGACAAGGGCCCTTGTACAATAGTTTGCGCATTGCCTTCAACATTTTTTTTTAATTCACTTGGAAGTGTTTACGCGAAATATTCATTCTGGGTATGACGTACGGTGCATTTGTAACTGTAATGAAGTCGATTACTCATATTCTTGTCATCCGCTTTCGAAAGACTTGATACTCAATTGATCTAGACCTCTGTGTCATCCCAGGAGGTCGAAAGCAACCTTGATGTGAGTTTCGAAATCACTGACATTTCGTGACAATACCGGACGCGGCAGCAGCATGGCAATGTATTACACGTAGGTTCCATCTTCGTCTCTGCCTTTAAGCTATGAAAAACTGTTCTTGCCAAACAAACATAAGGAGATGAGGGAGATTGTTTTTTCTCACGTACATGGAGACGCAGGTTTTGGAGTCTAACCGTGGTATCTAAATTTAAAAAAAAATCACAGCCCTTCCACTAATGTGAAGATGAAAGCCAGTGAATCTGTGACTATGGTGGGTCTGCTGTAGTGAATATGCTACAGTGAATTTATGTATTGTCATTATTGACTATATTGAGCGTCTTCAGCATGTTCGTCAACGAGCAAGGACACCGGCGTCTTGTTTTTGTCCGGCGCGATGGCCAAGTAGTGCGTTTGCTGCGCCAAGTCCGCCCGCGATGCCGACGAGATTTCTCCCGCTCTCGGCGGCTCATACCCACATATCCTACGTGGGTGTGAGCCACACGTGATTTCTTTCTCACCTTCCTTCTTTCTTTCTCTTTTTCTACTATCGTTAATCGTGACGTAACTGACGAGCATGTGATGTTATTGATGTCATGACCTATTAGTCATGTTAGTCATAGATGCGTACCCTTCCATGCCAATTTTGGTATATACCAAACGAACGAGACGCCACAAGATTGTTGCCTACTTCCGCTGTACACGGACGCGATCTCCTAGAACCTAGTCCTTAGCAGCTTCACTGTAAAATTGTTTATAAGTTCATAACACATAACAGTAGACCTTGAGGACCGATTATATCCCATAGTTGAGTTCGGGTCTCAGGAGGGTATTGCGAAAGAATTCGACGGTCTTTAGATAGGTGTGTATGACTAAAGGACTAAAGTGGTTTTTGAAATAACCAGACTCTGTATAGGAAGCTTTGAGAAATGTTCATGTGCCAACGATCCAAATAAAAAAAAACATGCACATGCGTGATATTACGTGTATGTGGCGGCGTTATTAGGTCTCAGGCAGAAATAAGAAATAATCTTACACTTTCATTTTCTATTAGCGCCATACCAATAACAATAGAAGGAAATTTTTTGGCAACACCGGACTACACAGTTTTCAAGTGGGTGACAGAACAGGGTCTATTCTCGCCTAACAGTTTCCCACCGTTCCGCAAGTCTTAAGGCGCCCAGACATTTGACCTACTTTTCGCATGGCAAACTGGCGAATGACATTTATCCCACAGGAAACACACCGCACCCGTAAAAATTACTCCCAAGAATGAAATTCCACAAGCGTACAGGCAGTGTAGTAGACCTATTCCTCAAACAGAGCAAAAGAGCAGCATTCATATCGTCGGTTGATAAGAATTTCGCAACCTGGCAAGAATCACTGGCCCGAATAAAAAATTGTCCGCAACGTGAGTCTACTATAAGAACGATATGCCGTTGGTGTCATTCGTATAAAACGTACCAGCGTATTCTAAAATGTTTGGTTTCAGTTACGTGAAACGCCCCTATATGAGTACATTTAGGGCTTGTGTAGCCCTTTAACGGTGGCGCAAACCCATTGTGGGGAATTGACAAAAGATGGGCACATACCCCGAGGTATATATTTATTTCTTGTACCGCGCTGTTTTGAACACAAAACAGAAATCAAGTATGTACGACCAATTAGCCCCCGTCCCAGCCCTTCTAAACAGTTTTCTATCCACACATATCCCCACTGGCAAACACCCTGTTTTACCGTTCTTATCATTTGGTATGCCATGTTTTGCCATATTTTGGCATGTCTTTTTTTCATGTATTGTATCGGGCAATTATCTATCACTTCCGGGACAATTCTTTTTTTTTTGTCTTCCTTCCTTACTTTGTCTTGTTCTTTTTATAAATTATTGACTTCCACGTGTTTAGCTTTGACGTTTTCTTTGAAAGTTTCTGCTTAATTGTATTTGTATTTTTTTCTATAATCAACTATGTGTGCTTTGCCTCTGTATTTACCTTGCCCCTCCCCTCTGCTATGTAGATCTGTACCTTGAGGGTATATTAAATAAATAATAAATAAATAAATAAATAAATAAATAACACTCATAATTACACCGAGCTACGTGGAGATGAGCAAGTGGCACAATGCTTACGCATACTTAGACAACTCCCGTAGGAGTTTCTGCGAGTCTGTTTCTCCTTGAACAGCTTGGCTAAAGTTAACTGGGACACCCTGTATATTAACTATCAGCTCCCAACGCTACACAGACTCGAACTGATTGTCTTCATCATATGAGAGGAATATCTGCGACTAGGCCGTCGCGATGGTTTTCGGCGTAAAGAAATGTAAACAAACCCTTTTTTCCGAAGCAAAGGTCCTGGCAGCCTGGCCTCGCAGCTAGCTCATCAGCCGAGAAAGCCTCACGAGCTCTTATGTCGTACATGAAGGCGACAGACTTAAGCGCCCGACTGTAGACACGCTGCTTGTGTAGTGCCTATACATGACTGATCTGGACAAGTATCTTCGCTCGCTGTTTATTTTCCGTTCCCCCTTCCCACGTGTAGGATAGCAAACTGGATAAAAGATAACCTACCCGCCTTTCCTCCCTTCCCTCTCGCTCTTTTGCGTGTATTCTCGTGAAAGAAGCCCGCGAATACACGCAAAATTGCCACACAACTGACCGTTCGAGGCACTTTGCGTGTATTCGCGGGCTTCTTTCACGCTCGGAAAAACACTTTTATGTAGCACGTACTGAGCAACCGAAAGCTGTATCGGGGAGTTTCTCATGTTGCTCTACAATTTTCCCATTGACACTTTTCATCTAATTATAATAATTGAGAAGTCGATAATTAATTAAGACTAATTATCTAATTAGGCGTAATAAAAACATAATCTGACTATCTCCAAGCGACGGCAAGCAATATTACCTTGGTTCTCTCCAGCTATGTAGCATTTGCATATTTTAAAAGTTTGACTAAAGTTACGTGGGACACCCTGTATAGCGACACACCGTGTACTGCCAGCGTCGAAAAGAATTATGTATGAGGCTTATACTGCAGCGGGACTCCTGTTTCGCGCTTTCCCAAGCACACTCGGCGATGCACACACCCAGCGGCACATACTTGTAGTGGATCAAGTTAGCAAGATGTTCATTGAAGAGCGGCATACCCAGTGCATTCGTGGCGCGGCTCGCTAAAGCGTTTGCGTGAGGCGTGTTCATTGAAATCAGCGCAGCACCGAGTGGCACATACCCAGTGCTCCAAATCGGCGTCAGAGAGTTTCTTCCAACAACGGTATACCTACCCAGTTCCACATCTACAGATACATATGTCAGCCTCTAGAGAATCGAACAGCGGTACCTACCTAGTCCCGCATCTATAGAGTGACCCATGTCGGCGTGAAAAGAGCTTCGTTGAAGAGTGTCACATATGTACACATTTCCGCATACTCAGTAACCCTAGTTTGTTGGACGGTTGGTTTTGAACCCTGTTCCCTCACCACAGCATGCCGATGCCCTACCCATTCGACCATGGACTACCGAGTGACCCAGGTAGACGGGAAAAGGGTTACACATACACACGTAGCTAGCTCCCGGAAAGTGCGTCAAGTACCTCAATAATGCTAACGCATTCACAGCTTTCTGCCTGGTTCTTCGCTCTTTCCGACTGCACCACTTCCCCATGTGTGCCGGTTAGCGCGGCCTCGTTCCTTGCTTCTCCTCAGGCTGCGTCGGCGACAGTACACTCGTCGCGCGTTTCTCAAGGAAACCTGATTTACGAGTTATACTTAGAACTAGGCTACGGCGGAAAGCAGTCTCTCAAAATTGCGAATGCTTTCATTAATCACGGCAACATGCATTCAAGTCTCGCCTCCATTCAAGGAGAGTCCTGATTCTGTCAGCAAAAGTAAAGAAAAAGGCCGCTCAGTTCATCGGTTCTTTCTAAAACTTCGTGCGCACAAATCCAAACGGTGTCGAAGCTAAGGGGTTTTAAGCCTCCTAAGATGTGATACTTTTGGGGGGAAATGGAACGGTTATCCATGTTATAAGAGGGCACGGCACTCGGCCTGTAAACAGCATGCCTAAGCCGCTACTGCTGCTTTTGCAGGTCTTGCCGTGTTTTTTTCGCTCTGGCTTCTTCAAGCGACTCCGACCGGTCTCCACACTTGCCGCCACATCTCGCAGACAGAACTATTGCCTACGAATTGGTAATCATCTGCCTCGTGGAGTGACGTCATCGGTACCAACAGTACTAAAGGACCATCGAGACACGGGCCACTTCAGAGGGCACGGCACTCTGCCTGTGGACAGCATGCCTAAGCCTCTACTGCTGCTATTACAGGTTCGTCTTCGATATGAAGTTCCGTCTTTCCGTAGTGACAACCGTTTTCTGTTAGTCCTGCCGTGCCCTCGTAGATTTTGCCAGATTGTTCTTGATTGTTGGTCAATGGTGTTACTGCTCATAGTGTCGGGTGATAATGAAGGAAACCCTGGGCCCAACTGTTGCAAATGATACTAGATAACCAGGCCAAGGCTGATAGTTGTTTGAATGACATTAAGGCTCAGATTTGCGAACTGAATGCAAAGACAGAAAGGGTATCCAGGGCACTAGAAGTTATCCAGGAATTGAAAACCAAAATAGATTCTCTTGAAACCACTGTGCGGTTACAAGCCAAAAAACTGGTAGAATACGAAAACAGAAGCAGACGCAACATATCTTCTCGTGTTTGGTATCAAAGAAAGTGCCTCTGAAACAGTCACTGACTTGAAAGAAGCCGTCATGAAAAAGGTATTTCAGGACAAGTTCGGCGTTGAGATAAAGACGTTAGAAAGAATGCATCGCCTATGCAGGATTAAAAAAGGGAAAAGTTGACCAGTTAATATGCGATTCTATGAGTATTAGGAAAAGGAGCACGTGATGAAAAACTGCTATAAACTGAAGGGATTCTACTACTCGGTCAGCAATGAATATGCACCAGAAACAGTGGAAATCCGAAAGCAATTATGGGAAAGTGCTGCATCGGAAAGAGCTAATGGGGTGAAGTTTCCCTGAGCCATGAAAAACTGAAAATAAAAGACAAGTGTTACATTTGGGACCAAACTCGAGGAGAGCGCCGGGAGATACCGCAAAGCGGGGACAAAACTGCCCCAAACATGCACGGCTTCTCTGTAGCTACTGCGCGGGAGAGTGCTTCTAATTCTGAGCAGCACTACACCTGCTTTTGTTGAATGCACGGAGTGTTGCAAATAAAATCGCACAACTTGAATCTATATTACTCTCTCATAGCCCACACGTACTTATTATTGCAGAAACGTGGTTAAATAGTTCAGTTCCCAATGACTGTGTTGTTCCTTCAGGGTATAAAATGTTCAGATGGGATAGGGGCTCAAGATGTGGGGGCGTAGCTGTAGTTGTGAAATCATCAGTTAGGGCCGAAAGAATAGACTGTGGCTTTTCAGAAGCAGTATGGTGCAAAATATCTTTAAATGGCGTTGCGTTATAGTGGGAGGCATTTACAGGGCCCCTGCTACCACGCGGTTGTTCCTTGACGAAATAAACGCTTTTTTGTGTGCTCATTTGAATAATAGCACGAGGCTAATAATGACTGGAAATTTTAATTTACCGCACATAAACTGGAAAACTCTCTCGCCCGGACATACAGAAGTCTCGAGTGCTGAAAAACTCCTGGAAAATATTTTTGCCATACTTTCAGGCAAATTATTGAAGAAAATACACGAGAGACTTCATGTTCTCAGTCATTGTTAGACCTTGAGTTCTTATCCTGCAATGTTGCTGCTAGTAGGGCGTCAGTTGAACCAGAAATATCAGACCACGAAATGATATCCGTCGATATACCAATCGGTACACACAGTAGGTTTAAAACAGTAACCTGTTTTTAAACCTATAAAAGACTACGCACGGGCAAACGATACAACAATAGTAGATAACTTAAGTCTATCATTTAGTGAACTTGAACTTGTGTCATCTAGTGAGTCAGTAGAGGAATTGTGGCAGCGTTTCAAGGGAATCGTCAACCATTGCGTATATGAATTTATTCCTACCCGCATGGAAAAAGAACAAAGCAGCATAGCCCATGGACAACTCGGGAAATTATACACACAAAGCGTAGAATAAAACGGTTAGGCAAAAATAAACAAAATCCAACCCAAATATCTGATTTGCGTGCTAAACAAAAATTAGCGATAAAGGAATCCAAGCAGAAGTATTTTAACGAAACACTTCCTCGGTTCCTGAGGTCTTCTCCACAAAAATTTTGGAGGTAAAAGGGACAAGCGATAAAAAGGGACAGATAGATCAGATAAAAAAGGGATCAGATAAAGGGATCACGGAAAAGAATCAGATAGCAGACTGTTTCAGTGTGTTCTTCCAGTCAGTATTTACGAAGACGAGAACAGAGCAAGGAAACAATCAGTGTAGTGAATTAGGAGCTTGCGCAATGGGCCCACTAGAAATCACTCAAGCAGACATATTTCAGCAATTGCTTGCGCTTGACGCCAAAAAAGCAAGCGGACCAGACGGGATCCCAAGTGAATTTTTGCAGCGATATGCTGAATGGGTGTCATTTTACCTAGCAATAATCTTTAGAAAGCCCTTGGAAACCAGTTCACTGCCTCAAGATTGGCTCAGCGCTGTTGTGATTCCGGTTTTTAAATCCGGCAGTCGAAGTCAAGTTAACAACTATCGTCCAGTATCGCTCACTTCTGTGAGTTGTAAGGTTATAGAGCGTGCAATAGCAAAGCATATTTCTTTTCCTTGAGTCGAATAACTTCTATTCTTCACAACATGGATTCCGAAGTGGTTTATCCACTGTTTCGCAACTCATTGAGACGGTTCGTGATTTTTATCTAGCTTTGGATGCCCAAGAACAAATTCACAACATCTGCATAGATTTTGCGAAGGCCTTTGATAAGGTACCGCATTGTAAATTGCTTTTTAAAATTCAGAATGCAGGTATCGCTCCAGACATTGTGAAGTGGATTGCAGCCTATTTGAGTGGTCGTGTGCAATCCGTCCGCATTGAAAATTGCTTGTCTCGTTCACTAGAAGTCTTGTCGGGGGTTCCACAAGGATCAGTATTGAGGTTGCTATTGTTCTTGTTTTACATCAATGGTATTTCCAATTTTATTGAAACCTGGTAAAATAAAACATTTTGCCGACGATTCCTTAATTAATTCCTCCGTGCCAGAAAAACCAATCAAAGGAAAATTAACTGATGCCTCCAAGGTTTATATGACTGGTGCATAAAATGGGAAATTGAAACAAATTACTCGAAATCAACGTTTGCTCATGTAAAAAGAAAGAAAACCGCGCTTTCCTTTGACTATAAAATTGGTGACAACCCTTTGTTGAATGTACGTAGCTTAAGATATTTAGGGATGATCATACATCATAATCTGTGCTGGCGCCTCCAGGTGGAGGAGGTCTGCTCTAGGGCTTACCGGAAATTGTGCTTCTTGAGAAAAAAGTTGCAGCATGCACCAAAAAGCTTAAAGTTAATTGTGTACAAAACATTCGTTCGCCAGGTTTTGGAGTACGCCTCCTCCGTTTGGATCCCTCATCAGCTGTACTTGCGAGATAAACTCGAAAAAATTCAGAGAAATGTTGTGCGTTTTGTTTGTTCGCGTTATCGGAGAACCGATTCTGTAACAGACATGTTGAAATGTCGCGACCTGGAACTGCTACAAACACGACGAGAAAAACAGCGAATGAAATTGTTTTTCCAGATAACCAGAAATTAAAAAAATATAAACAAAGAAACGTACATTCGTCTCCCCCTAAAACACAGTGCGCGTTTAAACCACAGTGCCAGTATACAGCCTTATAAAACACGCCTTGGTGGTTTCCAACACTCGTTCTTTCCCTCATGTATTAACAAATGGAATGGCCTTCGGGACTGCACTGTAACAGCACAAAATGTTAGAGTTTTATACTCAACTAGAATTGTATTACAGGCAACAGGATACGTAAGAATTTATCCTGCTTTCTGTTATTTCTTGCATTTCTAACAGAGCTTATACGTGTATAATTTGTTCATTTTCCCTGTAATTTGTGTTTCACAATGCCTTATGTTGTTGTATTGTCGGTGATATTCATATTTATGTTTTCTTTGAGAATTCCTCTCCTGTAATGGCCCTCAAGTAAGGCCTACAGTATTCCTAAATAAATAATAAATAAATAAGCCCCGTGGAAATCGATCTATGCGAAGGATTATGCAGGTAACTGGCTATCCAGCATTATCTGTGAGTCCGGAAAGCACTACCACATGACACACACGTTTGTTTAAGGTGATCAGCTGTGTTTGTTTTCCTATAGCGCGTGTATGACGAAGACAGCAAGGCGGTAGCGATGGTCCGGCGCCGATTTATTATATTATCATCGTTAGTCCATGAGTCACACAAGCCGTCATTTTCCGCGTCCCTAAACCGTCATCGCATCGGCCTCCGTCAGGACAGAGCGTTTTCTCGCCGCTTTCTCCTAAAAAACGGCACGCCTGTGACGTTGTCCTAAGGCTCATAACGTCGCCGCTAACCTGTTTTATTGCGATAGCAATTATATGGACACTCCAAGCGCATTCCCGCCGTCGCCGTCGTCGTCGCCGTGAGGTTCCGTATAAAGTCCAACGGCGATAAAGTCGTCGCCGCGCGCCGTATGCTGACTTTCCTCTGTACACCCCTCAACGACCTCTTCCCAGCAATCTCCGCTGTGCCCCTATTCCCTCTAATATGACCCCAAATCTTCATGAGGGACGACGACAAGCCCGAGCTCACTTCCACGACCCTTTTCCACCGGACACTGTCACATGCTACGTCGACGCAGCGTATTACCAAACTCATGGCTCCACTGCTTCTGTGACAATGCCGACCCCCCTTGGCATTCCCATCACTTCCACCGCTGGCCCCTTCTCACCCCCCTTCCTAGTTCTTCTCTATCCCTTGAATTGGCCGCGATCGTTCACGCGACGCACGAACTAACCCTTATTTCTCCCTCTCCTCGGTATCGCATTTGCTCGGACTCCATGGCGGCAATCAGGGCTCTTCCGCGACAACAGACTTCCCGATAATCTTCATGACGACCTTTCTGACGCTCTCTCACTTCTCTCTCCTGCTTTGGTCACTGTGGTGTGGGTGCCAGGTCATGCGGAGATTATCGGCAATAAGCTCGCTCGTGAGCTTGCCCGCGAGATTAATAGTCGGGCGCCGACGATCCCCTTGCCGTGCGTGCCCATAGCGGACGAGGTACACTTTTATAAGAAAACTCTGAAGAAGCACTACAAACACCTCCGGCATTCATTGCAGACGCTTCCACCACCACACCCTCGTCTCTCCACTGCCCAAGTACGCACCCTCAGGGCCATCCAGCTCTACACCTTGATCACTCCAGCACGCCTATACCTTTATCGTTACCGCTCAGACCCCTCATGTCCCAACTGCCCCTCTACGTACGCAAATGTAGAGCACATCCTTTTCTCTTTCCCCGCAGCCCTACAATCCCCTCACTACCCCAACCCCCCACCTCCCCACTGGCGGGTGTGGTTGGCGTCGGCGGCCTTCGCCGACCAGCTGGCCATGGTGCTCCTGACGGAGGAAAATCTATAGGTCTTAGTCTGACCTGGAATAAAGTCTTTTCTCTCTCTCTCTCTCTCTCTCTCTGCATGTGCGAGTGAAAAGGGCGCGAGGGACGCGCGCTTTCACGTAGAGGGAACGCACGGCGGAGAGCAAACACGACGTCTCCAGTCGTGCGAAAGGCCGTGGTGGGATGGGAGGGAGGGAGGGGAGGCGACGTTTAGCTGCGGCACTAAATGCGTATCTTGCGACTGGGCGCAAGCGGAACTGGCGACTCAATCTCCCAGGCGAAAGGAGGAAAGCGGGAAGGCAGCGTGGGAGGGAGGGTGCGCTGCTTCTACTTTGCCAGGAACTGCGTACTTTGCACGGCTGAGGGCTGTCGCGCGCACCGTATCTTGAAAGCGAGCTCCACACGGCTCTGACCTTTGTATGCGCTGTGTTTTCGCCGCTCAGTTTCCGTTGAAGCAACAGAACACACCAACCTTCGGTCACTGCTCCCGGCGCGCTAGCACACGTTACCGTTTTGACAGCGCTTGTCTGCGGTCGTCGAGTGTGATCTATTCATGTTTGCTTGAGCACACTGACACCATGCTTGTTAATTCATTTAGTAAGCGAATGTGTCCAAGTTTATGCAGCCTGTAAAACTACTATCCTTACTCCGTATACTCTAGTAAATTTGCTATCGCTATTGATGGTTCGCCTTTCGGGCGAAACTGCGACTTTTTTTACTAGAAATCAGCGAGGTAACGCTCTGTCCTGACGAACGCCTACGCCCGCAGTGACGATTAAGGGACGGGGTAATTTACTACTGTGTGAATAAATCCTTACAGCCTCATCCGTTGCGACCTATATACTAACCCAGAATACGGTACATAATGTGGGAAACTGCCGCGCTCTCGCTTTTCTAAGCAACTTGTTGCTATGTGACGTGACACACGCGATGGACAGCGATCTACAGGTTGACCATTTCAGCATTTCATTCCGGCGCCTGTTCAAACCTCGGGAAGCTGCAGGTCCCGCGCCGCATAATAGTACCGGCTGGTGTGCTGGGGAACCATGGTTCGCGATCCCACCATTGGTCCATCACACACGTAACTTTCTTTTTTTATAGATCTCAGATGAGGCGTCCCAGCAACCTTTCGTTTGGTATACGAGGCAAATCATTCTGCACATTGAGAGTCGTCGACAACAGGTAATGAAGATAATCATGCTCAAGGAAAGTCAAGCCTATGGGCTTCGAAGAATTCTGCAAGAATTATGTATATAAAAAGGTCGCTTACCGAACTGTGTTTGGATGGAAAACAGTTATTCCGTGCACCTCACTGACAGATTTACTCGAAAACAAGTGGTTAAGAGTATGACGCCACATGGCCCGCGACTCCTGGGAATCTGGTCGCTTCGCGCACGTGTTCGAGGACTGGCGCCATGATTCCGATGCTTCCTCGCGTCCAGGTTTTGTGCATGTGTTTTTCTCGTTATCACTTTTTTACACCAGCTGCGCTGGTATGCCGTTTCTTGGAACTTAAGACAAATATGGGCAGCCCGACCCTCTCCCTTTTGTTGTTGTATATTGTGTATCTTGGGTGAGGACTCTAGACGGCGAAATGTGCTAAAAAAGTGTTCTAAGATGGTTTTTTGGTCGACTGGTCAATCACGCATAGATGTTCTAACGAACTCAAGGATTGGTGAATGATTCTCCAGCCCCAAAACAATCCAACATTCATTCGTCAGCAAACATTTTAGGCGGAGCGTTGGGTCTAGAAAATTCGGCTGCAGCGCTCCGACCAGGTACACTGGTTGTGGACCTGACTTCAGGTGCTAAGCACCATCGGCTCGGCCGAGATAGGGTCGCTCCGGTTGGTCTGGCCAGGGGAGTGAATCTTCCTATTGACCCTTTTCGCGGCGATCCCGTGGGCGCTGCCATGTTTGATCACGTGGTGACGCGTCCATTGCTTGCCTCAACTGCCTCCGTTGCCTCCGTGTTTACAACGGATGTGTATGACGCCGGTGCGGCTTAGCAAACCTCTGTTTCGTGAGATATCGTAGGCGGTGACTGGGTGGACGACACGAAGCTTCGGCCGCAGTTTCAGAGAACATGCAAAAGCGCTTTCGGAGTATGTCCAAACGGCGCAAGCAGCGTGTATTGTACTTGCTCTAAAAGCGGGGCTAAATATGTGTTCGTAGCTATCCAAACTTTCTGCTCATGAATTGAATCAGGATTATGATGTTTTGGTCTTCGTTCTTTATTTGGGGGGCAAATATTTTGAGGCAGCGGCTTGTCACGTTTCTGACTGAGTAAAGTTCCTCGGTGCGGTCACTATCTGATTATTTTCTTCCTTATCGCTCGCGGGTGTGCTCAGTTCCGTTAGATTTGTTCATGCTACACACAAGGCTTGAAACGGAGCTGTTCTGCACATTGTAATACGTTGTAGCAAATGCGTATAATCGCTAGTAAATCGCTTACTCTTGCGGACCTTCACGAAAAATGCGTTTCTGAGAATTAAGGTTGATATATCACAACTAGTACTCTGCCGCGACGCGAAACGAGCTCAGTTTTGTATGTTCCAACTGCGATGTTATAATTTATGATCTTCACTGTTCTTCAGGATGGAAGCGTTTTTAACCTACGCTGGAAGGATGGACCTAATGGTTTTGCCCAGAGACAAGGTCAACCACCACAGAATATGCTCGGCGCACTTCACGGAGGTGGATTTTATGGACCGAGCGCGAAGCAGACCATGAGAAACTATTCTGCGCATTGGCCATTAGAGTAATTACAATAAATGTTTTTTTACATGTGCGTACATGAAGCACCATACGCGTTTTGTTGCATTCTATAGTGTGTTGCACTGTCTGCTCCAATTCTGCTTTTCGCAAACGAACACAATAAAGTGATTCCAGAGAACTGTTGTGTTGTCCCTTTTGTTGTTGTATATTTTGGGTGAGGACTCTAGACGGCGAAATATGCTAAAAACGTGTTCTAAGATAGCACACGAATGGTCAGCTTCGACCATTCGTGTGCTATCGGTGTAGTACCGTCACTTATTGTGCGTATATAGTGCGCATACGAGTATATTCAAGTGTTCGACCATTCACTTATTCTTGACACGTTGGCGTTATCGTTTCTCGTTATCACTTTGTTACACCAGCTGTGCTGGCATGCCGTTTCTTGGAACTTTAGACAAATATGGGCAGCCCGACCCTCTCCCTTTTGTTGTTGTATATTGTGTATTTTGGGTGAGGACTCTAGACGGCGAAATATGCTAAAAAAGTGTTCTAAGATAGCACACGAATGGTCAGCTTCGACCATTCGTGTGCTATCGGCGTAGTACCGTCACTTATTGTGCGTATATAGTGCACATACGAGTATATTCAAGTGTTCGACCATTCACTTATTCTTGACACGTTGGCGAAAGAGTGAGTGTAAGGTTCCGTGTTGGTTGGGGTAGATGTGTGTAGATACTGTGCGCGAAACCTACTATGACAGAAAGCGGCGCTACTCCCGTTATCATTGTTTAATGAGCGGTACTCACTCTTGCCGACGTACCGGGGCTGAAGCCCTTTCTTTGAAGATTAGCAATACAACGCTGGCGGATGAGCAAATTTGTGTGTCCTCAAGGAAAGCCGTACATCTCGAAGTGCCGTAAACACGTGCGGACAGTTGCAGCAGCGGTCCGCGAACTTGGCCCCACATATTCATTACATTCCTTAATATGCCAGTCACTATTTTTGCAGCCAGCTACTGCACACGCCTTCAATCCACATGATTCAAACCAGCATGAATGCAGCACAGTGCGTTAGCGAAAACTCAGTTGCACTTCCGGCAGCTCATCGCACAGAAGCAAGGTAGACGCGGTAATGGGTTCGTATTCGTGCGCGGTCGCTGAGCAGACGTATGGCGCGCCGCCGAACGCGCCATCTCGTTTCTCTAGAACAAACTGCTCCGCGAAAAGGGTCAATACCTCCCATTGGTGCTTTTATAGCAGACGCTCAGTCAACGCTAGCGCCAAGGCGCACTTCAGTTAGGCCCTAGCGGATGGATGACGGTACGACGGTGGCGAAAAAAATACAAAAGAAAGAAAGGCGGCGAGATTTTTTTACCCTTCCCCTTTCGCTATACACTTTTTTTTCTTCCTTTTTTTATGATAACGTTGTTCCGCTCGATTCTCCTTTCCCTCTTGACTTTCCTATCCCTCCCCTCATGCCTCGCGCAATGCGTTTCTTTATTATGTCTTTAGCTGTCCGCGGCGCGCTCTTTTCTTTCTTTTTTTTTTGGCCGCAGGCGTTATCAGACGCGCCACCGGACCGAAGCGCGCTCCGCGCTCCTCTTAGGGATGGTCGATTAAATGTTTTAATCGATTAACGATTAATCGTTCGTCGCTTTTGCGTATCATCGATTAATCGATTTCGATGCGGGGTTTTTCGTCGATTAATCGATTAATCGACCTTTTTTTCGGGCGCTTTAAAAAGGCTGAAACACAGTTATCTATTCACATAAGTACCTATTTTAACGCTTGAAAGGTGGAACCAGGATAAGACATACAAGCGTATATATTTTGATAAAGCATAATGTTTAATTTGTTAGAGGTCAACTATAATTGCCACTAGTGACTAGTGAAGGAATAAGCAATATACAGAGTGTTCATATTGACACGTGTACTTGTTTATCTTTCCCCGGTGACCGCTTTTCACCGGCTAACAAATGTTAAGGTGGTGGTACCACTCCGGCGGCACCAGCCCCCCGTTTCGAGTACTTTTGGAGCAACCGTGGTGGCTCTTCTACTTAGGATATAAAGTTGTCGTATATGCCATAAAAAAGCCTAATTCTTGTAGATTCCAACTATTTACATTATAAAGAAATTGAATAATGTGATTTAGAAATAAATGTTCAAGATCAAGCATGATATACACGGTTCTTGCGAAATGTGTCTCAGTTGTGACCATATTTAGAAGAAAATACCGCATTTACTGCATTGCGGCTTGCTCTGTAGCTTTAGGACATATTTATCCATTGCCTAGACGCAGCAAAATAATGTTGAATTTTTACTTTTTGGATAATTTGCTTTTGAAGATTGCCAAATATCGCAACTTCTGTTGCGATATTTGCCCGGTCACTACATGCTCTAGAAAGCTAAATTTTGGACAATTAGAGTTCAAGGAATTTCCATGTAGGACGCTAAATTTCATTCATGTACCTTTAGTAGTTTTACACCGCACCTTCGTAGCTTTAGTACCTTCCCGCAAAAATGGGCAAAAGTAGAACCAGAATTCTAAATATTGCTTAATTTCGGTCGCATTATTAGGAAAGCCAAGAAAGGTACATAAATGAAATTTTGCATCCCAATTGGAAATTGCTTGATCTCTAATTTATCCAAAATTTAGCTTCCTTGAGCGTGTAGTTGCCCGGCTAAACTGTTAACAACAGAAGTTGCGATATTTTGGCAAACTTCAAAAGCAAATTATCCAAAAAGTAAAAATTTACATTGTTTTGCTGCGTCTAGGAAATAAATATGTCCTAAAGCTACAGAGCAAGCCGCAATGCAGTAAATGCGGCAATTTCTTCTAAATATGGTCACAACTGAGACACAGTTCGCAAAAACCATGCATCTCATGCTTGTTCTTGAACATTTATTTCTAAATCACATTAATCAATTTCTTAATATTATCTATAGTTAGAATATACAAGAATTAAGCTTTTTTATGGTATATACCACAACTTTATATCCTAAGTAGAAGAGCCACCGCGGTTGCTCCAAAGGTACTCAAAACAGGGGGCTGGTGCTGCCGGACCACCACCTTAAACGTTATCGCTCGGCGCAGGAAGCCCCTGCATGTATCGGAATTTTCTCGAACGTTATCGATGCTTCTATCCGTTGTCAGTTCTGACTGATTGGCGTCGCTCATACAATCTGATTGTATGAGCGACGCCAATTGTCTAGTACCTTCTGGAAGACACGCGGGTACCAGAGATTACTCTGGAACCTTCGATGACTCATGTATAAAAGCCGACGCGCTTCGCCGCTGATCATATTTCGACGATCGCCGATTGTGTTCGCCGCTATCGTTGTGCTTCGAGTGAAACTTGCTTTTGTGGGCACAGGCTCGCCCAATAAAAAGTCCGTTTCGTCATTCACAGTTTTGCGACTGTTTTCTTCATCGTAACTACTACGTGACAACTACTACGGAATTTTTAAAAATCGCCTGTGGCAGGTAGCATAATTCTTATCGTTGAGCGGTGAACATTAGTAGCACGAGGAATCGAAAGACATATTCAACCAATTAACAAAAATTGACTAATGAACTTCTTGGTTAATTACTTTACGACACATATCGCAATTTACGAACTGTAGCCGGTGAGTTTGCAAGACGCATCTACTTGAAATGAATTTCCAGGATGACACCAGTTTCGAGATACTATTTCTCAAAGTGTAGGACGAAATACATGGACGTTACAGTTACTTTTGTGCTTCAATGCATTTTGGTAAAAAATTAAGTGGAACAACAGTGCATTTTTACGGCAAGTATGATGGCGCATATCTCCAAACTGGTGTCGTTCTGGAAATTCATTGCAAGTGGATACGCCTGACAAGATCACCGGCTACAATTCGTGAATTGTTATATGTGTCGTAAAGTAATTAACTAAGAAATTAATCAGTGATTGTTTGTTAATTAGTTGAATATGTGTTTCGATTTCTCGTGCGAATTTGCGCCTCATCGAATAACTCAGCTCAATTATAAAATTATGCTACCTGCCACAGGCGATTTCTAAAAATTCCGTAAAACTTAAAAATGAACACCCTGTATGTTAAAAATGGCGCTTACTGAGGAGGGTGGGCATGGAGGAAGGAATAATTAGAAGAGAACATCGCAGCACAACTGACATCAAGAAGTAATGGCGCAACACCCGCCGCGGTTGCTCAGTGGCTATGGTGTTGGGCTGCTGAGCACGAGGTCGCGGGATCGAATCCCGGCCACGGCGGCCGCATTTCGATGGGGGCGAAATGCGAAAACACCCGTGTACTTAGATTTAGGCGCACGTTAAAGAACCCCAGGTGGTCCAAATTTCCAGAGTCCCCCACTACGGCGTGCCTCATAATCAGAACTGGTTTTGGCACGTAAAACCCCACAATTTAATTTTAAGTAATGGCGCAACACGTGATCGCCACATCAGAGCGCGCGGTAGGTTTAATGCTGCCGGGTGCAGGGCAGCAGCGCAGCTGAACGGGTGCGCACTGATTTGAAACTGCTGCGAACCAAACATTATCGGCCAATACGTTATGTCACTCAGGGTCACGTGTTGACCCTACTGCGAAGTAAAAAGCGAAGGAAATCGCTTGACGGTGAGTTCGCTTGCCAAGACTAGCTGCCTCACGTAATGCTGTCGCCTAGTTTATTTCTTCCTCCACGGGGGCGGCCTCTCTCCGGGCCCCAGGCAGCCTGTGTGACGTGCGCGTAAAGCGGGGAAGCGCTTGGCCAGCTCGACATGACTCGGGAAAAAAGTCGACAGTCAGCTCTCGGTCTTCGCAGCCGCGCGGTCGTTGCTCGTACTCCGCATTCTACAGTACGATTTCAAAATTTTCACGCCACTTTAGTCATTGTCTGGAAGACGATTAATCGAACTGCTTTAATCGATTAAACCGATTAAATTAAAGGTACACATCGATGACGATTAATCGTATTGCGGCGTACTTTTAGTAGATTAATCGTTCATCGATATTACCATCCCTAGCTCCTCTCCTGTCCGGCCGTGCTATTCGTGCTGCGTGCTTGTGCGCAGTCGATTCTCTTGCGTTTTCATGCACGCAGTCGCTGTCATTATTACAATCAAGCAAGCATGTGCCCAAATTGTATTAAAAAATAATTCCACTTACAACACAACAGTTCTTTGGAATCACTTTATTGTGTTCGTTTGCGAAAAGCAGAATTGGAGGAGACAGTGCAACACACTATAGAATGCAACAAAACGCGTATGGTGCTTCATGTACGCACATGTAAAAAAAACATTTATTGTAATTGCTCTAATGGCCAATGCGCAGAATAGTTTCTCATGGTCTGCTTCTCGCTCGGTCCATAATATCCACCTCCGTGAAGTGCGCCGAGCATATTCTGTGGTGGTTGACCTTATCTCTGGGCAAAACCATTAGGTCCATCCTTCCAGCGTAGGTTAAAAACGCTTCCATCCTGAAGAACAGTGAAGATCATAAATTATAACATCGCAGTTGGAACATACAAAACTGAGCTCGTTTTGCGTCGCGGCAGAGTACTAGTTGTGATATATCAACCTTAATTCTCAGAAATTTTTATACGATGGCGACCAATTAGCTAGAAATAAGTGCAAAGCGCACGCCTACACACATGTTCCTTGCAATATGCACAGGTGGTACTGCATTTATCAGGAGCTTTATGTTTGCTGCTTGTTGACATAACGATTTACTGCATCGTGGTGGTGTTTTCAAATCAGCTAGCTCCTGCCTCACCACCGGACAGCCATGTACGACTGCGCACAATTACTATCACAAACAAAAACCGGGAAGTAAACTGCACAGTTCTCACCTGTTACCTTTAAGGATGCGGTAGAATTTCACGTCGCATGGCTCACTTCGTCTTGATGTGTTCGTACACCATCGAACCACACACGAACAGCGACAGCTGCGAGACATTGCGGAAAAAAGCCGACAAACGTGCAGCGGTAGGGTACCACATGGACCACAGGGCTAGCGAGGAAGGCGAAAACCGTAAAACTGACAACATAATGCCAGAAAAAAAATTGCTGCCGTTTTGGCCGTTATCAGCACGGCCGACGACGAGCGCAGGCCGCGCCAGCCGCGCCGCCGATAGTTGAAGGCGAGAGAGAAACGACAAAGTTGAGGGAGGGTTGACAAGAAAAAAAATAAAAATCGATTTTGGTTTCGCATCCATCGATCTCATGGATGGCGCTGCAATTCGCGTGGACAAAAAACCAGCGGAGTTTCCGAGGCCTGGTCTGGCTGCTTGGTGTGCACCATAGAGAGAGCGTGATCACCTGTGCAAACACTCGAAGTCTGCTGGCTGCGTGGGACCGTGAGAGCGGTATGGCCTCTTATGCCACGTACACACTAGCGGCAAAACGCGCGCGGCGCGCCGCCGGCGGCAAGACGCGCGCCGCGAAAGCAGCCGCGAAACGGGGTTTTCTTGCCGCGGCATGGATCGCTCCTGGACCGATTTTTTTGCGGGTTGCCGCGTGCCGCGGATGAAGGAGACCAATGAGAGCGCCCTGCTTCCGTAACGTGCGCGCAAATGGTGCCATGCGGACCCGCCCGACCGCTCGTTTCTCGTTTCGCACTATCATCTGCACGCGTCAGCTCCCGGATAGTTCGAGAAGGGGAGAGGAGTAGAGTCTGTCACGTGATTGCCGCTGCGGTGCGCCGCCGGTTCGTGTGGCCGCCCTGCCGCTGCTGCGTTTTGCCGCCGGCGGCGCGCCGCGCGCCATTTGCCGCTATGTGTACGTGCCCTAAGGGAAGCAAGAGAGAGCAAAGACGGCCCTAACGCCGCAATATTGTTGGCCTATTTCGCTTCAGAGATTGCGTACGCGAACAATTCTTGCTGTATCTCTTCAATACAAACTTCGCGCATGATGTACCTTAAAGTTCACCGTGAGCGAAGCTTTTTTTCAAATTCAGACATTCGAAAGAAAAGCCATTCGATCCAGCCAATATAGCTAAACAAATATATATTTTTTCGACATTCAAATGAATAGATAGCTACTACTGGCCCAGCCATTACTGATTTGTTATGTAAAAGTTATTACTGCAATAACCTCGTTTTAATAATCAGTGAATCCTCTCTGAAATTACCAACATGTAACTTCTCATTATATCAGAGTTATTGCGTAACGTGTGATTTCTTACGTAAACTAACAAGCATTCATGGCGCGTGACAATGTTTGAGCTTGCATTATATTGAGTGGAAAATCGTCTTGAAAATTACTGTCTTTGATGCACTACAAATATCGCTATTGATTCTACATATCCCTAAAATAGTTACCTTCAATAACAGCAAAAAATGAAAAGTTTATGTTCCGGTGATTTGTTGCCTCTTCCATTACGTAACTATAAGTACGTAGTTATTTATCAGTCAGACTCAGTATATTTGCTGTGTACGAACCAGCGAGCATATGCAATAAATATTCCTAAAGTTACTTTCATGTTAAAATTCGATTAGTGTTTGCGCTCTTGCAACACAAGAACGCGAAAGACGAGTTGCACATACGTAATCCATCATGTTCGTTTTCTGACGCTTGCTCGTAATTATAGAATGAGGGATACGTATATAATGTTGCACTTGTAGCATTTCATTTAGTTTGGTTTGTCTTGTTTTTTGCCGCGTATATTTCTCGCCTACCCTTTACCTATACACGCCGTGCTATAGCTTAGTGGCTTTGGTAGGTTGTACTGCTAAGCTCGAGGACGCGGGTTCGATTCCCGGTCCCGGCGGCTTACATGTCGATGGAGGCGAAATGCATAAAACACACGTGTACATAGATTTAGATGCACGTCAAAGAACCCCAGGTGGTCGAAATTAACGGAGCCCTTCACTGCGGCGTCTCTCATAGCCGTATTGTGATTTCTGGGTGTAAAACCCCAGAAATTATCATTACAATTATTAACCTTTACCTGTGCTCTCAGTTCTTCATGATATATGGGTAAGTTCGACACGTTGAGATCGAGATTGGCATTCAACACGTTGTTATCGTCACACCCACAGCATCAGAGGGATTTCTGGCCGTCGTCTTATGACCACACGTCATATTGTTATCGTTAATCGTGACGTGAGTGCAAGTATGTCAAGTTACTAATGCCATGACCCATCAGTCATCTTAGTCACACATTTGTGCCTTTCCACACTCTACTTTGGTATATATACCAAGTGAACGAGCCGCGAGAGTTACGCGGTTTGTATTTATTTTTGGTACGGCAGCATTAGCCAACAGACACATTCCGCGTCCCAAGAGCCCAGTTAAGGATTTCGCCTTACTAAAGAAACAATAGAGCACGGCATGCAGTCTTGTAAAGCAAATCGAATGCATGAAATAAAAGAAAGGAAACGATAGGGTGTAAAAGCGTTAGCATGAGCTAGCCAAATCTGCTACGTTCTCTTGGTTATTATCGCAGTCTCCAGTTTATTTTCTTCTGCAGCACGTTCACGTTGCTCATTCCACGCATAACTAAATGAAGTAAGCGCGCGAAATCGTTACTCAAACAGCCGCGTAAGCGCGGACCAAGCGAGCTAGAAGTCAATAGATTAAATACCCGTATTCACAGCCGGCAAACGCGTTCTCTGTGCGGTGAGTCATTGCGGTATTACCTTGCTCTGACGTGGTACTTAATATATTTCACATTATCGCGATGTTGGCTAATAGCAACCAAAATATCAGGCTCGTAGCAGACGCCCGCCGCCTTGGCGCGGCTTCCGCAGCGGAGAAAGCCCACGGGTCCTAGGGTGCCTCGATGCCAGCGTGCCTAGGGTGCCACTTCTAGGGTGCCTCGATGCCCAGCGCCGCCGTCCAGGGTGGAGACAACCCCGCCGGCGCCGCGATATTGAGTCACACGAGCTGAGACTCAGCTACGCTTGCGTTCATAAATAGTGTTACTCGCGGTGCACTTCCAAGTGCTTTGCCTTGATGAGGATTTTTTATCGGTATAGCATCTGCACATCTTTATAACCAATAGCCGTTAACTCGTCGAAGGTCTAAGACGTAAATGTATGGCGCCGGGAACATGCCCCAAGCTGCCTAATTCAATTTACATTTAACATGCCGTGTGTATGTTTGAAATACGCACTATTTTTTTTTGCGCTTAGATGCCTGGTATATAAGGTTTGCGACCCCCTGTGTGTGGAAGTTTTTCTTTTTCGCTGTTGTATTTTGGTTTACACGTCACGCCTCCTTTACCGTAGCCAGCCACTCGCGCACGGCGGTTAGTTTCCCTTGCGTTGCGCGTGCTCTTCGCGTTCGTTGCAATTATTTGACGATATCTACGCGCAATTTTGCTTTTTTTTGCCCACAAAACTGTGTGCTGATAGGATTAAGCTGGTGTAAAAATAACTGCGATGTGAAAAAAGCTTTAGTTAGTGCTGTAGAGAAACATGTAACGTAACTTGTCTGTGTCAATCTTGCGTAGTGCACACAAGAAACCAAACGATGCACAAAATACATTTACTTATAATGTCTAGTACAATCAATAATGAAAGAGATATGTACATGAAAAATTATATGTACTGTGTGGCGCCTGAAGGTCATGTTGAAAGACGAGATAAAAAAAATTCGCAAGGTAGGCTCGACACACACAATTCGGGATAGGGAGTTTTTTTTTTATTTATTCATTACATGGGGGGAGGGGAGTTTCAAGTGAGTACATCAAACTTTTTACACACAATATAAATTGAAAACAAGAATACAAACAAGAAAATGCAACCGCGGGCAATATTAATCAAAATATCCAGCCATAATACATCAGCTACCATCGAATACGTCGCATCAGCCAAACACATCGATGGCGAGTACAGAACATTTTATAAATAACCATTAGAACACTGATAACCGCATTGAAAAAATAAACAATACTGCATACATATCGCGTACGAAAACCGTAAATGAAACTAAGACAGTCAAATACAGATTAGCAATGTTTTTCACTTCGAAAATAGAGTCCATGATGATGCAAGGCTGTTGACTTTAACAGACGGCGCCCATCCTGTCGATTTCCCTCGTACTGGTCCTCTTCAAAGTGTTTCTAAGTACAAGTAAAACAACAAAAGTGATTATTGATATGAAAAGTTGCCTTGCAAATACAGCTAGAGAACCCATTACAGTGCTTAAAAATAAATTTTCGCAGAAGTAATGCTGTATTACCTCGCTTCACACGTTTCGCTTCGCACGTTTCGAAGAAATGCACAGGCTACAACAGACACCATACCAGAAAGCGCCGAAACATTTTGGTCCCATGATGCCCCTTAACTCTACTACACCTGGGCATACCGTGCACAGGCATTTAAAGACCGTCACAGTACCCACTACGATCGGGAATGAGCACGAATGTCCATCGGCTTACGAGCACCACGCTACAAATAAATTCGTCTAAAAAATCAGCTATATAACGTACCAACCTGAGATCCGCAAGATATCTGCTGAGAATAGAGAAAATCACAGTGCTTCGCTTGCCACGTGCACAACAGCCGCTCTCCCCAGAAGAAGCACTGCGTTCTTTAGTCCCAAATAACCAGTAGCGAAAAAGAAACTGAGGGAAAAAAAGAAAAAAAAAAGAAACAAGAGACACACGATGTGTGCTTCCCGTGAAAAATTAAAATAGGTGGTTTACATGACGATTTGTAGCTAATGTAAGGCTATTTCGCGGCGAAGCATTTTCGTCAGTTCTTAAAATAAGGGTACTACTCGCGACTGCGCTGATCAAAACGGCAAAAGCCTATGCGACGCGCGCTCGCAAACCATAGGCTACTCAGCATCGGTGCAGTGCTTAGTTCGTGAGCGAACGTAGGTACGTGAGCGAGGATCAGAGAATACTTTCTTATTTATGAAAAACACGATGCGATAGTCTAAACTTTCTTGACACTTACCTCGCAAATGTAGGAGCTATCCGATGCCTTCCAGTGATGCCGCTTTACTTGGGCTTACCATCTCTTCCTTCGCTCTGGGTCCCGGGGGAAGCGTAAACAACGAAGCCCTTTACGCGTCGATCCGGTTCACTTGGGAACACAACAGCCCGTCATGTCGACTCGATGCACTTGACAAGCTTGTCATTCATGCGGCTGAACACTGTCCAGCAAGTAGAAGCGTCAGCGAAGCATCCGCGCTCACTGTGTCTCGAACTAAGCACCGGCACCAAGCACTCGCAACCGCTCGCTGTGACTGAAGATGGCGTCGCAGCGAGAAAGCGGCGGCGCGGGTGCGGTCAAAGGATGGCACCACCCTGAACGGCGGCGCTGGCATCGAGGCACGACAGCCGCGGGACCTTCAGAGTTCTCCATATGAGCCGGTTTCACGCGGTCAGTAGAGACTACCTCACGTCGACGACGAATGTCCACAGTAAATTGCTTGTTTATATGATGGAGGACTTTGAAAGAGCCGTCATACGGTGGTTGAAGAGGTCGCTGCACTGCGTCACGCCACACAAACACATGGGAGCAGGACCATAGCTCTGGGCGCATGTGGACGGTTCGCGGTGCTGGCTGACACGGTGGTGTGGTGCGAAGCTTGCCCATGATGTCGCGCAGCCGGCTGGCATAGTCGCTAGTAGCTACAGGGCTTTCATCTCCACAGCGTGTAAAAAATTCGCCAGGCAATCGCAGTGTTGTTCCATACTACAGCTCGGCGCCAATGAAAGCCAATGTCGGCTTTCAGTGTTGTGCGGATACCAAGAAGGACGAGCGGTAGTGCTTCGGTCCAACTGTGCCCTTCCGTGACCATGACAGCTGCTTTCAACTGGCCCCCGGTGGAATCGCTCTACCATACCGTTGCTCTGAGGATGGTAAGCAGCAGTGCTGATGCGAGAGGTGCCGATCAGCCGTGTTATGCTGACGAAAAAAGCCGACTCGAACTGCCTGTTGCGGTCAGTCATAACTGTGGACGGCTGCCGAAGCGAGCCACCCAGTGGTACAGAAAAGCACGGGCAATTGTGTCAGCGGTGATGTCTGCGATAGGCACAGCTTCAACCCAGTGTGTAAATCTGTCCACGCAAGTGAGTAATTAAAAAGTGGTAGCGATCCGACAATGTCCCCGTGCACGTGCTCAAATCGTTCATCTGGCGCTGGGAACCTCGCCAATGGCGTCATGGTGTGGTGCTGGACATTGGAGCGCTGACAGGCAATGCACTCTCGCGTCCACTGCCGGACGTCTCGATTTATGCATGGCCTGACGTACCTTGCCATCACTAGCTTTTGTGTTGCCCGAACACCCGGATGCGCCAGCTTGTGCAGTGACTGGAAGACGGTACGACGAAGGCCAGAAGGAACAAAAAAAAGGACGAGGGTTGTCCATCGATAAGTCGCAGCACACTCGGTCTTTTGTCTTTTGAGCCGGACACATGTAGCCATTTCAACTTCAGCGATGTTGTTGTTGTCAGCAAGTGACCGAGTTCTTGATCTGCTTGCTGAGCTGCCACCAGCTGAGTCAAATCAGTTCCCTTGGAAAGGCTAAGGGCATTGACATCACTTCGTGACAGAGCGTCTGCGACCACATTGTTGACGCCGCTTACATGCCTGGTCTGTAGTGAACTCGGATATGTAAGACATCTGACGTAGCTCACGGGCTGTGTGCGTTCCTCTGTCCGATGTCGGGAGACTCAGGGTGTACGTCATAGGTTTGTGGTGTGTAAGCACAAAGAAATCCACGCCTTCCAGATAGTGAGGAAAATGCCGGATGGCGTCATAAATGGCAAGCAGCTCTCGGCCGAAAGTGCTGTAGTGCTCTTCTGTGCAGGGGTCAGCTTTCTCGAGAAGAAAGATGTCGCGCGCCAGATTCCGTTGCTCAGCTGCTGTAGTAGTGCACTGATGGCTGTGTCTGAGGCATCGACCATGATGCACTGCGGTATGCCTGGTTGCGGATACACGAGCAAATCAGCATTTGCCAAAGCCTCCTTGACTCGATGAAAAGCGTTGCATGCTTCGTCAGTCCAAGTGAGGGTCCCCGCTGTGCTCCCCGCAGTTGCTAGTAGTCTGTGTAGAGGGTGCAAGATAGCCGCGCACTGAGGTACAAAACGGCGATAGAAGTTCACCAGTCCTAGAAACTCGCGGAGCTGCCGCTTAATGTTAGGTTTTGGGAATTCTTGCACAACTTTTACCTTTTTCGGGTGGGGGCGAATTCCAGCACTCGATAAGGTATGGCCCGGAAGGTGAGCTCAGAAGGTGAGCTCGGGCAGACCAAGCTGGCATTTTGCTGCAATGACAACAATGCCATGTGCAGAGAGACGTCAAAAAACGGTTCGCAGGTGTTCCTCGTGTTCAGATGGAGTGGTGCTAGCGATAAGCAGATCGGCCAGGTAAATTTCAGCTGGAGACGTAGGGATAATGCTCACCTCTGCGCCTGTGTCCACAAGGAAATGGACACCACAACTGCGTTCGGTGATAAAGAACACTGAGGGGCAACTTTCCGCCAATATTGCAGCATTGGTCGCCCTCAATGCTGGCCTCCGACGTTTCCCGGATAGTCACAGGGCGCAACGCATTTGCGTGCAGCATCGCTATGTTTCCTGTGGTACCAGCACCAACGGAGTCGCGGCTGCTGTGGCAGTGCACTGCGCTGCTCAAAAGGGCACGAGGTGCGTGCCTGCAAAGCTGCCACTTTTTCGGTGAGGCGCACGATCTCTTCGCGAAACTCGAGGGGGGCAGAAGCACTCGCCACTTGCACGTTAGCGGCGGAGGGGACGCTGCATGTGGCGCAGTAGTTGAGATGGTGTGCGGTCGCCAAGGTCTGCGTCGTTCAGGAGTTGCCGTAACCGTTCGGGTTCGGATAGTGTGAGGCGTCGAATGAGTGTCGCCTTCAAAGTTTGGTAGGTGTTCTCCGCAGGTGGGGCAAGAAGCAAATCGCGGACCTCGCTGGCTGTAGCTGGTGGCAAGCTACTCACGATGTGATGGTAGCGCATGAGGTCGGCTGTGATGCGCCGGGTGGCGAATTGTGCCTCGACTTGAATGAACCAGAGCTCGGGGTCAGTGGCCAAAAGGGGGGCAGGTTCAATTCGACTGGAGACACGGTAGGCGCGTCTGTGTCGCTGTACGTTGTCATGTTAGGTCACCACTGTTGATTGCTAGTGCAGGCGAAGGGCAATGAGACCATGAGCGATGAGTTCCAAACAAAGACTAAACTTTTTTATTCTCTCATGAGACAACAGAGTGGTGCTATAATCTAGCCATTTAAACGCGTGCCAGTTATAGCGTCGCGTGGATGTCGCAGATGACTACAACACAAATGACCAGCGATGTCATTAGGAATGTGAACATGCGAGCACCGAAAACATACTCGCCATTGATTTGAGGACCAACGACGTAACAAGAACCACAACGCAGAATGCAAAGCATGAGCGTCAGCGCCCATCTTTCAAAAAGATTCATTCTTTTATTGAACACGCCAATACGATGCTGTGCCCCGACTCTTTTCAAAGCCGTGAACTGCGCTGTCTGACAGGGTGCCTATTCGCCATCTGTCCCATAGTTGCGCTTCTGCTGCGACATTCGCGATGCTCGCCGGCAAGCTCCACGGTGAGGACTGTATACTTCCAATTATTTTCAGCAATTGAGGCACACTTAGCTATAACGTTCATGTTTAGTGCACTAGTGAGTATTTACCCTAGGTACCTTTACAACAAATCAAGTGTATGTGCTATGCATTTAGCTGAAAACTTTCTATTTTTTAAAAGTGATTCTGAACAGTATCCACAATTGTCCAGCAGGTCACTTCCTTCGGCCTCCTCAGCCGTTCTTATCTTCCAAGCTGAAGTAGCCTGTATCAAGCTCAGTCATCATTCTTTTGACCAGATGATTAAAACGGACAATTAAATTAACTCAGAGAAAGCATGGGGTAAATTAATTCTGAATATTTGGAATTTATAAATAATATGAAAAAGAGAAATGAAAGTGGACTAAAACACAACTTCCTGTAGGTGGGAGTTGAAGTCCACATCTTTAGGCATAGGGTGCCTTACCAATTCAGCTACTGTGGCTCTCGCCCTCCCATCCACTTTAAGTATTTGTGTGTGTGTAGAATAGCAGCCCTGGGCGTTAGCCAGTACCACTAACAACCATGGCAGTAGACGTAGAAGATTCTTTTAGCTGCAGGTGTCATGTAATACATGAGCAGGCAACTGCTCGAGGGCCCCGACTTCAGCTGCCTTGATGCCCTAAAATAGCATACAATGGTTTACTGGCCATTTGCCTTGTTGGGGGTAATGATGTGATTTCATCAAATGAACAGGCATTTAAAAGTCAGCTTCACTCAATTTTTCATGCATGCTGCGACCAAATCCGTTCTTTGAAAGGTGAAGAGCAACTTGACTAGGACTCGCCAATCAGACGTAAAAGGAACATACATCACTAGACCTGAGTTTGTGCCATGTGTGCACAGAATTAGCCACAAATTGAAGAACTTGGCTGCTAGATATGGCGCTCCAGTCCTTTCTCCCACACCCAACAGATTAGCCTCATTGTGTCTTTGTACCATGAGTACTGAGCCCAAGAAAGCATGAAGAACCATGCCAAACACTTTCGTGTGTTGTGCTGGGAGGGTTACCTACGTGATACCTTTCAGCTGTGGAAAGTCCTATGTGTGTCAGAGGGACTAGATTTTGAAAGGCCATATTAGAGGAACCCTCAAACAAATCAAATTAATTTGATGGTGAGGGTCTTAGCACACTTTGCAAGGCCTGCTAATGTGAACCATGCTTCTTGTGTGTTATGGTCTTGGGCAGTGTGTGAGCTCATGGAGGCATATTTTATCAGAAAGATACTACACGTGTTAGTAATACTTTAATTACCTTACATTTCACAGAGGTGCACTTGTTTGAGGTCAACTTGTAGCATTAGTAAATAAACCAGCACTGTCACAATATCAGTGTCTTGCATGTGCACAAAATTCGCTCCCTATGTTCCATCCTTTGAATCAACAAATCAGTTGGTAGTTGAGACTTTGTATGTGTCCTTCCTTTGTATATTTGTGTTTGTGCCCCAAAACAATGTGTAACATTTCTGATATTGTGAGCAGTAGGGCACGGTTCTCCTTTCCATGCTAGTCAAAAGAAGCGAGAACAATAAGGGGATCCATCAAGCTCAATTCTTTGTTAGTTACAACCGCACGAAAAGAAAATGGACAATGAAGCCAGAGAGCATAGGAGAAAGTAATTGTGTTTAATTTTAATGTATAAATAATAAGCGAAATTGAAGCGCCACAGCTTGGAGTCGGACCCACATCTTCCACATTGTGCATGCATGTGCTTTACCATTAAGCTGCCTTAGCAACCGTCCTGTCAACTTTCTTGTATATTTGCGTATGTGTACAAGATTAGCCCTGGGAGTGTTAACCAGGACTGCTTACAGCCATGTTGGCAAATGATCCTTTTAACTGCAGGGATAATCCCAGCCGCATTTCGATGGGGGTGAAATGTAAAAATGCTCTACTAATAATCCGATTGTGGTTTTGGCATGTAAAATCCAGAATTTATTTCATTTTAATAGCATGTGACCTTAGCAGCAGTCAAGTTGCCCAAAATTACTAGGGGTCCCTTCTGCTACAACTAAGACGACTTGAAGGCAAAAGCCCTTGCGCCGCTAACTGAAGTCCTTATTTCACCAAACTAAAACTGTGATTCGGCACTTCTTTCTTTTTTGCTGAGTCATCGTCACTCTGAACCTATATTTTGCAGTCATTTTCGCAAGCCATCCTTTATTCAGCAAACTCGGACCGTCACTCAGCACTTTTTTTTTCGCTGAGATATCATCACTCTGAAACAGAGTGTACTAGAATGTGGTTGAGTGGGACGAGCGGCTGGGGCGGCGCATGCTTTGCAGTGAGGCGCCCGACGTGGAAAAATACTGGGGCGGCGCTGCGGTCGAAGTGGATTGGGCCGCATCAAGGTCGCGCCGTTGGAAACTGCTGGCGATACTGCTCGGCAGGGTGATTCGTACTACTTCGCGCGCTGGTATTTGCGTTCAGACCGCTCAAATGGGGTTCATAATTGCATATGAGATGTATTTATGCCTTAATAATGAATTCTTTTCTTTCTCTTCTGTATTTGTTTTGTATTATTTTCTAATGCCACTCGGTGATTGCGCGTACATTGCGGCCGCAGTGTCGGCTTTCATTCTACTCTGTTATTGTACGGTTCCCTTTGGAGAAAAAATATTTTTTCTCGTTCTTCAAGCAGAATGTATCTCTCGTGTGTATTGTTGCGCATATAGTTCTCTATCAGTAGGAATTGCAAAACGCAGACGAAGCCACATACGTAACCTTCCTGCTTGCCGCTTCAATCAAGTAAAGCATATCTGCCCCATCCGGCGCCATGTACATTTATGGGAAGCATTGGCATAGATTAAAAAAGAGTACTGCAGTGCAACATTCCATTCAAGTTTCCGCCTTTCTCGCGTAACAGAATGCGGAGTAATTGGTACGAGGTCATTTATTACAGTTGGACCTCGAGCGCCGCAAACGGTTTTAGTTAACCATTCTATATGCTAATCTTTGGCCGTAAGCCGTAAATGGAATTTTTTTTTCCAGTCGATGCTTTAAAAAAGAAAAAAAACAAAAAAAGCCTGCGCGGTAGCCTAATTAGTGCCTATATCGTGGATACGGCGTTGCGCTGCTAATTCTGGAGCTCGTGGGTTCAATCCAGGTCGCGGAATTCGATGGGAATGAAATGGAAAAAGACTCGTGTACTTCTCTTTAGGTGCGCGTTAAAGAACCCCAGGTGGCAAAAACTCAACCGGGTGCCTCATAATCATGTCGTGGTTTTGCCATGTAAAACCCAAGAATTCGCATATATTAAAAAAAAGAAAAAGAAAAAAAGCAGTTGGCTGCGTTCTTCGGCTTATTTCTGGGGATGTAAACAACAAATTATTCTCGAGATTTATTTCCGAGAAAAACATGTTACGCTTATCCTATATTTCATGCGTAAATGTAATGCCGTTCCCAAATGTATGACCACTCAACTCTGCAGCTTATATATTATAAACGGCTGCGTTCAGTTATCCGGTGCACTATCATAACGACCATAATGAAACAATTAAAAGAACGGCATACCTCACATGCACGTAGAGATATGTATAGATCTGTTGCGTTCGTTGAAGATAAGTGTCGTACCCCATGGGGCACCCAGTTTTAATGGGTGGCAAACATGGTGACACTGTCAAAAATTCTTGTCTGAATCAAGTTAGCAGATTTACAGGCTGCTCCAAAATGGGTCGTTTATATTAAATGAGAGCTAGGAACGTGTTAAGCAGGACTTATTAACACCCGTCCGTTAACTCTCCGGCAGCAAAATCATTCGGAATAACAGTCCTCACTTGCATGCAGTCACTCACCTTTGAGATTTCAATAGTGCTGTTATGCGTTACATTGGAACGGAAATGACTATTCAGCGTCGTACAGTATAATGATAACACACACACACATAATATATATATATATATATATATATATATATATATATATATATATTGTCACTCCGCTTCACTCCGTCCAGGACCGCCGTCGTCGTAGTGCAGAAATTGTTAACGTCTCCCGCATGAAGCACTTTATTCCCCGTTCAGCCGATCTTTAGATTGCGGCCAGGTTGGCCGCTTCCACGAGGGGGGGAAATTAGTGTAAGCACATTTCACGTACTTCATCGTTCTCATTTGTATATAGCCATCATCATCCCTGTTTCTCTTCTTCTTCGTGTTTGAGCCTCGGCCGTGCCGGTGGAATAAACGGGTCTGCCAGTGCTGCCTGTCCTGGTCGTCTTCCGTCTTTCAATATATATATATATATATATATATATATATATATATATATGATGGTTTTGCCTGCTATGAATATTATTTCTGCGAATGAGAGTCTTATTTCCAGTATTCACTAATAAGTGTGTTTGTCACTGCATACACGTGCGCTTATTCCGGTCGGGAGTTCTCACTTTTTCAATTGTTGTTGTTTTTAATTCTATATATATATATATATATATATATATATATATATGTCTATCTACCCTTTGATATAATTACCTAGGAATACATTGGTCATTGTTTGCGCCACGCAGTTAATAAACCTGGTTTATTTCACTCTAATATTGTTTTCTTCCATCATTGTCCCTGATCAATATCCACCAACAAGAAGCGCGTGTAAAATGACACGATATCAATAATAAAATTTTCTTACGTAGCCTTCATGGTGCGGAGATACCAGTTACTTTTAGAGGACAGTGGTAAAAACAGCAGTTCACCTGCCTAAAACTACATTTGGCACCGGCCGTCAAGAGTCATGGGCGCACCGAAGCAACTAAACCATTAAAAAATGTGCTGCACAGAGGTTCTGCGAGAAAAGCTGGGCGCTGCCAGCGTCCGCGTAGCGAACGCGCTTGCTAGCAGACGAGGCGCTTGACGACAGCAAAATTGAAGACGTCGCATTGTATAATCTATGCTTCAAATATTTATGTTTGGCAAAATGGTGTAAACATAAAGTTGCAGTTGAAATAAAGCGCTATTTCAAGAGCGTACTATGCGCAATCGGCCTCGGCGCCCGCAGCGAAAGTACGTTGAATATGCCGCGGAGCGCGTCTCCGCCCCAATCCAGTTCGCTCGCAGCGCCCTCGCACTATTTTTCCACACGCAGCGCCTCAGCGGCAGAGCGTCGTTCGGCCCACTCAACCATTGTCTAGTACACTCTACTCTGAAACCACAATTTACCATCATTCATGCAGTCGTCATATTTTTTTGCAAGTCACCCTTCCTATGATTCACCAAACTCGTGCCGCGACTCGGCACTTTTCTTGCCGAGTCACTCTCACTTGCACCGTAAAATCTCTCATATATTTTTTGCAAGTGACTCTCCCACTTCATAACCCCTTCATTCACTCTTAACTCACGCTTGAATCATTCTTTTGATTCACCCTATCACTGCTTGGTTCACTTTCATTCATTCTGTCCATCTCGGTTTTACTTCCATCACACTTGGTTTGCTCTATTACTCCAAATTTCCAATTTTCATCACTCTTGATTCAGTATGAATCAGTATGAAATCTATTCAGTATGAAATCTATTTCATTCCTTGTTTCTCCATTAGGGCTTTTCCAGGTCCACTTCCTGTTGACCTGGAAAAGCCCTAATGATTTCATACTCTCTGCCGATCCAAGCATAGTGCAGGATGTAGAAGTGTTTGGTAAGGCACGGCCGGACTGGACTACGCGCGTGCTCTTCTCCTAACAGCCTTCTCAGTCGACCCGTGAACAATGGCATTCCCCCTCCATGAGCAGTTCGATGACCCGCCGTGTGGTGGCGTCGCGCGCCCTCCTTGGATGAAAATAAATGGGCGGCTAAAGTGCACAAGTATCTCTACATGAAAAGCGTGGACACAGAATGGAGGAAGAGGTCAGGGAAGTTGGCAACCAAGTACATGATAATCGAAGCTGTAAATAGACAACCAGGGGTCATCAGAAAGAAAGTGAGAGAAATAGAGACCGTGAATTGGATTTAAAGAATGGAAACGAAAAGGACAATGGAGATTTACAAGAATGAGAAGAAAGAAATTAGAAGGGAAAATCTGTACGATAACACAAAGGGCAGTGCCTTGCTATTTGAGGCTCGAGCCGGTTGCCTAAGGACGAAAACATATCGGAACAAATATTCGGAACTAGATGAGACATGTGTATGCTGCAGTAAAGATCCAGAGACCACTCAGCACATCCTAAAGGAATGCGACGGGATCCACCCAGCGAGAACCGTAGGTAACGTGCAACTCCCAGAAGCGCTTGGGTTTAAAGTGGAAGGAAACATAAACAGATCAGCCGTAGAGATCAGCAAGAGACGATTAGAGTACTGGTGGAAAAAAAGCAGGGAAAAGATGGATACGACCTGATCTCTTAAAATCATAGGCAGCGGTACAAGCTAAATTTTTGAAAAAGGTATACAAAAATGCGAGATAAATAACATGTGTAGTATACCTGATTAAATCAAGCAGGCTAGGTGACTATTTGTCGCCACCCCGTTTCAAAGGGGATGCCAATAAATCATCATCATCATCATGGTAACCCTTGGGAGAGCACGCAGGTGCCGCGCTCAGTTTGGAATGTTCGAGGAGGCCGCGACGTTGGTGCTCAGCCAGTTGCCATTCTGTGCCACGTGTAGTGCAGCTTCGTCATGCACAGAGAACTTATGTGAAGTTTTTCCGTCGGACATTATTTTGTGAAGGGATGTTAGACGTGGACTCAGCAGGGATGAACTCGTTGCGGCGAGTCCTTCATGAACGTTCGCAATATTTTACGTAGCCCGTGACACCACCTCCACGACAATGGTCTACTGCTGCGTGCCGCTTTGCAAATCCCGGCCTGGGAAGACTGTTGGTGTTTCATTTCATCAATTTCCGGTTGACCAACAGCTGTGTTCAAACTGGAAAAGAAACATTTCTAGGAAAAATCTTATAATTAACGACAAGTCGGTATCAACAGTAGTATGCAGCAGGCACTTTCTTCGACGCGATTATGTTGAAAGATGCCATATCAAAAAATTTCGTTCTGGCGCCGTGCCGACAGTCTTCGAGGATTATCTTTCTTACATGGCACCAAGCTCTAAAAAGCTTCGCAAAGAACCAACGGCTAGAGATTCGCCACCGTGGTCTCAACCAAATAAATGAAAAGCCGATGAAGCAGAGTCATCCCAAGACGTTTCAAGTGCGGAAGACCACACTAATGAGCGCACTCGAAGTGTTTTTACCCAGACCACCAACAACGACCAGCAACGAGTGAGTCATTACGTTTCACTGGTAGCGAGGCTCCGTGCTCAAAATTCCAACTACCGCTCAAGGAGCGGCAGCCTTGCTCAGCAAGTAGCAGAAGGACAAAAACAGTTGAGCGCTTATCGTGAAGACAAGAATTATGGCTTGGTGCGAGATATCGTCGAAGATTCTGACAGAGGAGAAAAGAAGGCGGCTTTCCTTTTGCATCAAATTCGATGTTATGGCGTAAAGCGCCCAAACTACCCTGAAGACATCATAAGGGAATGCATCATTTGGCACTTTGCATCACTGAAAGGATATGGCCATGCAAGGGCATTTTTGACACTGCCCGCCAAGTGCACAATACAGAAATACGTCGGCCCTAGCCCAACATCATCAGGAATGAGCGCTGCCTGAAAGAAAGACTGATTCTCGAGGCGTCGATGTTGAGCAGCAAGCAACACATAGCGTCATTGATAATTGATGAGGCTTCAATAAAGCTGAAGTGCTTGTATGACCCAAAGGCTGATACCATTTTTGGATTTAAAGACAGACCGAACGACGGCGCATCCTGCAGCGCAGATGGGACCCTCGCAAATAGAGTATTGTGCTTTGTTCTTCAAGGTGTGACCAACACATACAGAATCCCTTGCTCGTATTATTTTACCAAGCAGCTGAGTGGGAGGGACCTCTTCGCCTGGGTCAAAGAAGCCAAAGAAGCAGTGGAGTTGTGCGGATTTGTCGTAGTGCGCATAGTGACCAACAACTACTTCGCAAACAAAACTATGTTCAAGCTGCTGGGAAATGGTTGTTTTTCTACAACCGTGAGCCACCCATTGGACAACGATAGAGTTATCTTTCTGAGTTTTGATCCCTGCCACATTCTGAAGAATATCCGCAGTCAGTTCCTTGAACGGACCCTTACTGATGGCTCGGGCATGATCACTGGAACGTTTGTCCAGCAGCTGTACGAGTTTCAGAAACACAAAACAGTGAAACTTGCAAGAAATTTGACGTGAAAGCGTGTGTACCCGTCAAATATGGAGAAGATGAACGTGCTCCGAGCCGTACAAGTATTCTCGCCACAAGTTATTGCAGCGTTGCAGCATCTGCAAGCAAATTTTCGTAGCGACCCAGCTGCAAGAACCTTCAAGGAAGCAGGCCCTATTATTTATTTTATGAAGAAAGTAAAACAGTGGTTTGCCATTCATGATACAACTTACAGCGGAAGTGACTGCAAGACGCCCATTTCACAGCAGGACGACTATCGATTGCTCTGGCTGGAAAATAAGTTTGTAAATTTTATAAAGAATGTCCAACAAAGATCGCTTGCGTCAGGAGGGGATGCCTTCATGGACGAAACGTTTCATGCACTGTTATTCACTACGAAATCTACGGTGCAGACAACAGGGTACCTAAATTAAATTATGGGGTTTTACGTGCCAAAACCAGTTCTGATTATGAGGCATGCCGTAGTGGGGGACTCCGGAAATTTGGACCACCTGGGGTTCTTTAACGTGCACCTAAATCTAAGTACACGGGTGTTTTCGCATTTCGCCCCCATCGAAATGCGGCCGCCGTGGCCAGGATTCGATCCCGCGACCTCGTGCTCAGCAGTCCAACACCATAGCCAAACAGGGTACCTCCTGAGCAGGGGTGTCCGATATGTATTGACCAGAAAGTTCAATATCGATCCCATTGAGGCTGTCTTCGAGCGACTGAGGTCCATTTGTGGAGGCAAGGACGCACTAGATGCAAGGGCTGTCATGACAGCACTTGACCACATTGTCAAGGAAAGCGGACTTTAAATGCAGCTCCATGCGCCAAACGTCGACAATGCCGAAAAGATGGCTGCACATGTACCTCAGAAGGTACTTGATCAACTGAATTGCCTAAAGGAACAGCAATCCAATATCTCACCATCAGTTACGTACTCTGGCTTGGCCTACGTTGGTGGCTACCTCGTGAAGCTCATCAGCGAGTATGGGTGTGACGCCTGCGTGATGCTGCTGTCAACTACCAGCAAAGATAATGTTTTGTTTGAGTTGGTGAAACACCAAGATAAGAGTGGCCTTCACTACCCCAACCCTAGGTTTCTTGTACTCTTGGACAATATCGTAAGCTTTTTTGAGAATGCTGTGCAGCATCTACCCCAGAAGAACATGCACGAATGCTGAATTTGATTGTTACACCTTTCTTGGAAGATTCTCCCGTTCTCAGTTGCCCAGAAAGCCTCGACAACTGCCATGGCAGGCATCACCTTTCCATTGACTCCTATCACCCAACTAAACCCCTTTAATTCACCCCTCTGTATACCTATTATCACTTCAGTTCACTTTGATATGGGGTTTATTGGCGTTTAATCCCATTATGTCCAGCGCGAAGAGCACCCGAGCAGTTGTTGTTGTTGTTGTTGTAGCCTATCACGCCTGTGGCTCCTACCCACGGAGGCGGATTGGCCAAGAAATGGGTGGATTATTCCAAATTAATGTGGAGGCTACATTTCCGAATATCTATGAAATTAGTATTGAACAGCGTAGAGTTATATGTTAAAGTAAATCAAGAAAGTCATATCGAATGAGTAATCATTAATTTGGAAGTACAAAAAAAGGATAGAATTTAGCAGGGTATTCGTTTGGAGTCTGTAAGGAACGTTTGGACGGCGAAGCAAGCATCCCTGTGGCTGAATCCTAAAGTGGACGCCCCGAACGAAAGAATAGTCCAGGCCAAGCCTTCGAAAAGGTATTTCCAACAATCGTTTTCTTGCCGCAGTAAAGCGGCGACAAGATAGAAGAAAGTGGTGTATCGTCTCTTCCTCATTACAAAACGGGAAGAGGGGGGAGGGAACCAAACCCGACCTGTGTAATTAGAAATTTAGGGAGGGTATACGGCAACGTAATTTGGTGAGAGAGACCTCAAGCATCTTTGTGTTACAGGATTCGCTACGCCAGGGAAATATCAGGTGCTTATAATCTGGAGAAGCAGTCAGAACTGGGTTTGATAAGGCTTTTCTAATTGATCGCATCCGAAATCTAGCCGCCGTGATGTGTGCAGTCACTGGTAGAATGGGAAGAACAGGGCCGGAAAATGAGGTCTTTGCCAGTGAATCGGCAGTTTCATTAAAAAACAACCCTTTATGACCAGGTACCCAAATCAAATGAACACATTGCACATGGGCAGGAACTAGCAAATAAAATAGTTTTAGCATAGGTGAATCATTAGTGGCGGTAAGGGAAGAGCATACAGAAAGGGAGTCAGTAAGGATAGCAGCTGTTGTAGTCGTTTGGTCTAATTTACGTAAAGCTAGGATTACTGCTAAAAACTCGGCCAGAAAAATAGGCACAAAATCGGGCAATCTTAAAGAAAAAGACCAGTCGAGTTCAGGACAAAATATCCCAATGCCAGTCTTTTCCTCGCTCTGTGACGCATCTGTTGCAATGATAATATTTGTTCCTAGGGAGCTTAGGTGGTCTTGTAACATGGCGTTTAAGAAGCTGTAAGGTAGTAGTTTTGCGTGGTTTGGGAAAATATCGTCGAACCTGATATCCAGGTAATTTGTATATGTTAGGAAGCACATCGCGAATTTGCACATTTAGTGGTTCAAGTAATTTTTGCACAAATATAATCTGTGGTGTATGAAACCTGGGCCAATGAACAGGAAAAAATAATTGTGGATCGGAGATGAAAATTATTTGAGGACGGCTTAATGGTGATTCATATAGTCGTAAGAAAGTCTGTGAACGGTCAGAAGGTGAAATCGGCATAGAATAGGTGGGATTCTCGCTTCCAGATATAATACGGCATTTGCAACGTATTTTGGAAGGCCTAAGCACAGACGTAGCGCCTCTCGCTCTAATAAAACTAGCGGTCGAAGCTTGTATGACGGAACACCTGAGAATAAAACACAGCCAAATTCTAATACTGGACGAACGTACATTTTATATACCATCAAACGGGATTTTCTTCGCAAACCTGTTCTTCGATTGCTTAACTTGTGCAAAATGCCCATTGTACGAGCTCCTTTTGTTGCAAGATATTCAATATGCGGCCGCCAGTTAAGATTTCCGTTATAGATAACTCCAAGGTACTTCAGTGACTGTACTTGTGGGATATCTTCGAGATGATAGTTAAGCGATATGTATACTGGGTCTTTAACAGGAAAAACAAGGATAGCAAACTTATTAGCATTCAGGTTTAAGTGTAAGCTATCCAGCCAGCCTTCCAGTTTCTTTAGATAGGACTGCAAAATTTCGTAAAGGGAGTATAGGTCACTAGCCATACCAAAAAAGGCAATGTCGTCAGCATAAACGTAGGTACTGACACCTGGGTGAACGGGGATACCGCTCAGTAAAATATTAAATAATATTGTTGAAAGTACCGATCCCTGAGGCACACCTCTTGTTTGCTTGTGTTTACCAGATGAATAGCCGCTTCGAAAACAAAAGAATTCCCTGTCTTTCAAAAATTTAGGCACCCATGCTACAATATATCCTTGAAAGCCATGGCCCTGTAACCGATTTGTTAAAATTGCATGTTCAATGCTGTCATAGGCTTTACATATATCTAAACTAACGCCGCATATTGTTTTTTCTGTCTGGCGATGTTAATGCGACTTTCAAGGTCTACATGCGCGTGCCATATTGAATAGCCAGATCTAAATCCAATTTGACAAGGACTCAACAATTGATTTTCATCAATAAACTTCATTATATGCCCGTGAAGCACTCTTTCAATAAGTTTTGCTATGTTTGATGTCAACGCAATTGGTCTGATGTTGTCGATAGTATAACCTGCCCCTTGCTTTTTAAGTAACGGGAATAATTTTGGCGATCTTCCATTCATGTGGAATCCATGCATTGCTAATAGAGTAATTTAGCAACTTCAGAAGCTCACGTGGGGCTTCTTGGAAGAAAATTTTTAACATTGCATTTGTTATTCCATCCGGGCCAGGCGCTGTAGTTGGTAACCGTAACATGACCTGTGCTAGTTCCGAATAGGATATCTCTTTGTAGTCCGAGAATGTAGGAGTAAGAACAGAATTTTGAAGGCGCGTTGTGAACCGGCTCTCCAATCCTTTAGCCAATAGGTCTAAGGACTCCTGCATTTCCTGTGCGGTATAGACGATTGAGTCTACATTAACGCTCAGTGGGAGTCTGTTTCTAGGTTTGTTTTTGGATTCAGATAGATAATCAAAATGTTGTTTATCGTACTCATCCTTTGCGTGTTTGACAGTGCGTTTGAAGGTTGCCGAAATAAATTGATAATCTTTCCAATTTTGTGGGCTCTGATTATGTAGAAGTTTTTTCCAAGCAGCTTTTCTTCTGCGATAAACTCGTGAGCACTCATTGTTCCACCAGGGACTAGATGATGTACGTTTAGCTGTCTGAATTACGAATTCAGACTTTTGTCGGGACATCTGTAACGCTGAACAAATGATCAAGCCAATTTCTTCGTCATTAGTATTAGTTAATGACGCAATGGAAGAGTGTAAGCAGTCTTTAAATTTTTTGCAATTAACAAATATTCTGTCTTGTCGCTCAACTGATGTTAATGGGCATGCAATTTCGAAGTATACTGGGAGATGATCACTGTTTGTAGAGAAATCAATTGTAGTCCAAGATGTCACGGCAATACTTGTGCTAGAAAACGTCAAAATTAACACTGAGTGAGATTGGCCACGGACAAATGTGGGTCGTCTCATATTTAGGCATGAAAGATTTTTATCTATGGTCCAGTCCCATAGACGTGTCCCACATGCATCTGTTCTGTGACCCCATGATACGTGATGCGAGTTGAAGTCACCAGTAAGGATGACTTGATTTTTGCAGCTAGCAAGCGCACTATCCAATTGGTATGTACTGTGTACGCCCGTAGGGAAATAACCATTTATAATCGAAAAAGTACGGTAGCCTGGTATGCTAAGGTGTACTGCCAAAATTTGACATTCCGGAGTCATTAACTTGAAAGCTATTAATTTTAGCCTTATGACAGAATTTAGATGACAACAAAATCATTAAACCACCTCCTAGTGAAAGGCAATCTAATCGAAAGGTCGAAAATCTTTAAAATTAAAATGTTTCTCTGGAGTAAGCCAGGTTTCTTGTAAAATTATTACGTCAGGGTTAAGATGTGTTGTTAAGCAATTTAAGTCTATTGAAGCAGAAATCAAGGAACGACAGTTCCACTGTAGCACTTTTAAAGAAGCTATGGTGATGATCTAATTGATATAATTATTTCAGCGACTACCGTCGCAATGTACTTTCTTGGATGCCAGAATGAGAAATAGGATTACCCTTTTTGTTTTTGGAATAGGGACAACATGCTGTTACTGGAGAACCAGTTCGCTTATGCGGCCTGGTATCATGACCTGTTTCCATGTCATCCTGTGAGTCTGTCTGACGCGAAGAACAAGGATCGGATCCAACAAACGTTCGGTCCGATCTGGTATTCGGCGCTACGACTGAACTGGCTACCTGTTCTGCAGCACAAGCAAGCGATTTGGTGATTGGTGTTGCGGCTGTTTGCAACAGCTGTGCCATCTGAGCGGTAAACACTTGGTAAATGCATTCTGTAACAGTTTGAACAATATGTTGCATAGCCTTTGTCATCGCGTTTTCCACTGCTGACTCAATGAGTTTAGACAAGTTGTCTTCATTTAAAGTCGACTGCCTCGCAGTGACGCCAGCGTATCCAAAAGCTCTGTCCTTGACGACTGCAATAGCCTCTTGCCGCGAACATCTTCGCCTGTCAATTACCTCGAGTACCTGCATTTCATTAGCTTTTGCCGAGTAGTTTGCATAGTCAGCCGCATGGTTTCGTCCGCACAGGCAGCATGTTTCGGTTTCAGCTGTGCACTCATTAGGGGAATGATCCTCACCACAGACGCGACAGCGTGCATTTGATTTGCAGCCTCCTGCACTATGGCCAAAACGCCAACAGTTCCGACACTGTAGTGGACGGGAAGGGAGAGGATCCACTCTAAAAATAAGTGGCCATACTTTTAGTTCAGATGGGCAGGACATGCCAGCAAACGTAGCAATAACCGATTCAGTGGCAACTTTTTCCCCGTTTACGAGTCGGTTGCATCGGTATACGGCTATGACACCAGCATCAGACAACTTCTCCAGAGTCTCAGTTGGGCTCAATCGAGAGTCTACACCCCGGACAATGCCTTTAGTGCATGCTAGATGGGGAGGAATGAACGCACTCGCCGACACAGATGCGAAAATCTTACTCTTTAGGAGGTCTGCAACACAGGTCGGATCTGATGACCTACAAACTATCCCACCTCTTCCAAATTGTCGGACATCGCTTATCATTTGGAAGTGACGCGTCACGGCTTGGAGCTCGGCCTGGACAGCCTGTGGGTTGTTCAGCCGGATGAATCCACCACTCGAGGGCACCAGCGCGACAGGGATGCTGCTAACACCGCTGCGGAAGAAAGATTCCAAAGGCAAATCATCAGGAGAAAGGGAGGCTGACCAAGGGCTGGGCCCTTGCCCAGGAGAGTTTTTAGACATCAGCGCTGCTTCAAGCACTAGGTAAGTCCTGTAAATATGAGATGGTTAAGCTGAGTAGGTCAAATCCACCCAAAACTCAGCCAAACCACCGCGCAGTTAGCTTGCCAGGAGACTTCAGCGTGGACGTCGGGACGCCGATGACCAGGATGATCCGAAATGATCGTCTTCAACTTTCAATCGTCTTCAACCTTCAACCCGAGCAGTTCCAGCCAAACGCCAGCGCGAGGCAAAATCAGCGACACCGATCCTTTCGTCTTTCTCTTCCTCACTTCAGCCATGCGACCACAGCGATGCTTGTGCTAACTTCGTCATTACAATGGCCCCACGAGAGAAGACTAGCCATCCTGGTAACTCACGGTGACGACACGATAGAGGGATCGTAATACGGTTTAAGCCGGCTGACGTGCACAGTCTCGCGATGCTCGCGGTGCTCGATGGAAAGGTTGGCGTCAACGCATGAATCAAAGACTTCGGTAGCCAATCGGGAGCTTTTCGGAAATGGTGTCATGGCGTCGAGCGAAAGGCCAGAAGAGGAGCCAGGCACGTCCAAACACTCACGACATGTCAATAGGTTCAACACAGCCGAGGCACTCGTCGCGAAGCAGAGTTAGCGGGTATTGGAACGGGTTGTCCACTAGCATAATTGTTGTACCAGCGGCTACGTCAAGAACGGCGAATGGAAGTGGTAGAGATTTGCGGTGAAAAAAATAGATGAAGGCGTGAACAGTACCGAGGCGTCGGGCGCCGATGGACACAACAAAGCGACTGGTGTCGAAGTGCTTGGTGGCAGATCAGTATCGGCAGCGACAATAATCTTTAAGGGGGCGGGAGAGGCGGCAGGCAGAGTGGTGTTAACGACAGACAGAGCAACTTCGGCACGGGCACAGTCAATGACGGCACAGTGGCGCGACAAAAAGTCCCATCCCAGGATGACATCATGGGAGCAGGAAGGCAGAACAAGGAACTCAATTGTGTAAACTACGTCCTGAATAACGATCCTAGCGGTGCATGCGGCTGAAGGTTCGATGGGCTCCGTGGTGGCAGTACGAAGTACAAGGCCAGAAAGTGATGTGGTGACCTTCCTAAACTTACGGCAAAGAGTCTCACGTATGACGGAAACTGCAGCGCCCGTGTCGATGAGTGCGAATGTAGCGGCTCCTTCAACTTGCATTTCTATAATGTTTTGCGGCAATAGCGGAGGTCTTGGGCATTTCGACAAGCGTGCAGCTCTTCCCTCCGAAGCTGCAGCATTTAGTTTTCCTCGTTGGAAGGCGGGCGACGACGCATCGGCGATATCGAACGGCGACGCGGTGATGGTGAACGGCGGGGGCTGAAGTTCTGACGACCAGTCCAGAAGTTCGGCGATGGGTTGGAATCAGCATGCTGGTGGGATGCAGGTACCTGTGGCTCAACGACGACGTCCTGACGCGGCAGGCGACGGCGACAAAAGCGCGCCACATGTCCCGCGTGCGCCATGGATCTTGCGGCCGGAAGTACTGAGGGGGCATTTCAGGGGCAGGGAGAAGCGCTGGGCGCGGTGGCGGCGCCGAGTAGGGGAGTGTCGTTGGTCTAGGACGCGACACGACTTCAGCGTACGTCAAAGGTGCAGCAATCCGAGCTGGTGCAGCAATCTGTTGGATTGGTGGAAGGGCCTCTGCAACCTGCTCACGGATGGCCTGTTGCACGGCCAACGACAAAGGTTGGACAGGCTCCTGGGTGAGAGGGAGAAGCGAGAGCTGGCGGGCCACCTCTTCACGAATGAAGGCTTTGATCTGAGGCAGCAGAGACCCGTCAGCCTGTCCGTGAGCAATCACCAAACTGGAAAGGGAGGCCACTTGAGGAACAGTTTGGCGGGCAAGCGCTAGTTGCCGGCGTAATCCATCGAAGCTTTGGCAATATGTGACTACGGCTGCAACGGTGGTAGGATTCTTGGCCATGAGCATCTGAAAAGCGTCGTCATCAATTCCCTTGAAGACTTCTTTAATCTTATCTTCCTCAGTCATCGTTTGGCTCACGCGGTTGCAGAGATCTACGACGTCCTCGATGTAACTAGTGAAAGTCTGCCCGGCTGTTGCGCTCGGTGGCGAAGGCGCTGTTCAGCGCGAAGCTTTCGCACCGCAGGACGGCCAAATACCTCCGCGAATGCAGTCTTAAAGTCATTCCATGTCGCAATAGTTGCTTCATGTTTGCGGAACCAGAGGTGGGCGACACCCGCAAGATAAAAAATAACCTTGGTGAGCTTTGTCCGATCGTACGTCCCATTTGTTGTGGTTGCTCACTCGTTCGTACGACGAAAGCCAGTCGTCGACGTCGGTATCAGCGGTGCCACTGAACACAGCTGGGTCTCGTTCACGAACGGCACCGCAGGTGACTTGCACAGTTGACGAAGTGGGTCGCTCACCGGCGTCGTCTGGCATGGTCGTGGGGGGAGTGTGGCTGCGGAGTTCCAGGGCGAGTTGTTAGGATACCCAGCACCTCCACCAAATGATATGGGGTTTATTGGCGTTTAATCCCGTTATGTCCAGCGCAAAGAGCACCCGAGCAGTTCCAGCCAAACGCCAGCGCGAGGCAAAACCAGCGACACCGATCCTTTCATCTTTCTCTCCCTCACTTCAGGAGCCATGCGACCACAGCGACGCTTGTGCTAACTTCATCATTACAACTTGCTTAATAATTCTTCTAGCCTTAATCGCGGTTTTGTGCGCATTATCGCCTCTTATTCTAAGAGGACCATTTCGTGTCGATGACATGGTTTTGAAACTGCCTTGAAACGGAGACCTCACCATGAGACATACATATAAGGCTTTTGTGTTAATAAACTCTTGTACGCTATCCCACTACATCGAGGCTGTCAAAGTCAGGGCTGTCTACCAATTTGCCTGCTCCTAAGCTCAGGTATTGGCAAATCATTTCTGTGGAAGCCCGCAAGGTGAAGGAGCGTTCACGAAAGGAATATTGTCATCAACCTGACTTTAGCACAATGTCCCAGGTTCGATCCCCAGACCAGGAGAAGTTTTTTTTATACTACGAAGCTTTCTTTCCGGGAAACCCATATGGGTTTCTAAAGAAATGCTTTTAGCTGAGAAACCCATGAAGCCATAGGTATGTACGATTGTGTAACACACAGTCACTGAGGACTTCACAATCCATGCTTCGCTTGCAAATGCTCGTCCAGTACATGTGTAGAACCAAACCGTCAGCATATCGTAAGCTCACATCGAATCATGCCATCAGTGTCACACGATAGTGGTCACTGCCGTCTTGTTGCTGTCGTTACACACATTGTTGTTCATTGTACACAAACATGTTGGTCCGCCTGGTAACGCTTCACATTAACCGTAACAACGCTGGGTAGCCAGTTACCAGCAAAATGTTTCCCATAACATTTATTCCCACAATGCATGGGAGCCGCTTCATTTTGATTTCCAACTTGTATAATTGTTAACCTTTCTGCTTAAATGTACATTCGCAAGGCTTCGTGGTAAATTACGTGACTGCAATAATGACTTGCAGGCTAATGCAATGTTTTGCGACTTGTGACGGAAGCATTATGAGCAGAGGCATATGTACAAAGAAGTATTAAACGTGTTTAATGCTTGAACATCTCTGCATTGCATGAGCTATTAAATACCCCCATCACGTAAGTGCAGAGACCTTCCGCTAAGTCTATCTGGCAGGAGTCCTTTGTCCTGTAAATGCTCCTGTTTTCCCTGTCCGTTGTACAGCTGAATAAAAGAGCCCCCACTGCGTCTACTTGATGAGACACCGACGCTAAACTCAGAGGAAGAAGTAAAGCTAGATCCACATTGAGTGCCTGAAATGTGATAGCATTGTTGTGATTATCAGCATTCAGGATTGGCTCTCATTACAAACCACATTTAAACTCTTGTGCGGAACCTGAACCCTTCCGTAAACAGTACGTAGCAAAATTGGAGTGAGTGTGTGTGTGTGTATTATGAGCAGAGGCATATGTACAAAGAAGTATTAAACGTGTTTAATGCTTGAACATCTCTGCATTGCATGAGCTATTAAATACCCCCATCACGTAAGTGCAGAGACCTTCCGCTAAGTCTATCTGGCAGGAGTCCTTTGTCCTGTAAATGCTCCTGTTTTCCCTGTCCGTTGTACAGCTGAATAAAAGAGCCCCCACTGCGTCTACTTGATGAGACACCGACGCTAAACTCAGAGGAAGAAGTAAAGCTAGATCCACATTGAGTGCCTGAAATGTGATAGCATTGTTGTGATTATCAGCATTCAGGATTGGCTCTCATTACAAACCACATTTAAACTCTTGTGCGGAACCTGAACCCTTCCGTAAACAGTACGTAGCAAAATTGGAGTGTGTGTGTGTGTGTGTGTGTGTGTGTGTGTGTGTGTGTGTGTGTGTGTGTGTGTGTGTGTGTGTGTGTGTGCGTGTGTGTGTGTGTGTGTGTGCGCGTTCGTGCGTGCGTGCGCGTGTTTTGCTGCTTATGACCGTTCAACATGGCGTTTACTACTTTTCCCCCTCCTTTTATAGCATTTGTATAGGGAATATAGAGTGCATATGCACTGCCTTGTTCACCTAAACTTATCTATGTCCGCGCGCCTACTTGAACTGTGTTCTCTTGAATATGTATCCTGCCCCTTTCCTGCAACAGCATCAAATGTGAGGCTAGCAGCATGTTCAAATAAAAAATAAAAAAAGACAAAGCACATACTTTCTGATTAGCTTACTATGTCCATTTCTCATTCTATTAAGCTTCGTCAATATTTTTTCTTGTATTTTTTCTTCAACATTAGGTACACCAGGTTTTTCAACTCATGGTCAAATATATTTACACAAGAAGTAAAGTTCGTGCTAGTTAGTGCTGACTAGGCCAAATTTCAGTTTTTAATGTTGTATGTCTTGCTTTTTTTGTTCTACTTGACACTTAAGATACCTCACTAGACATTTACGCACAAATCCATACAACTATGTGTATTACAGATTTTCAACCTTAAAATGCAATAAAATACTACTGTTGAAGACAGAAAACACTAAAATTTGGTAAGAAATACTGAAAATATTTTGCGCAATACTTGCATTGTTTATTTAAAAACAATTAGTTGGCTTTGGGCAAGGCTCTAAGAAGTGTTGCATAGTTCTGTTCACTAAAGTCAGTTTCTCCACGCTACAGTTGTGTTACGCAGTGAAGCATGCGTAACACTATGAAAAGTGAAAAGGGGCCTTTGTCACAGGATGTGTGTGTTCCTTACACACACATACCTGCCGTTTACTGTCGCATTACGAATACCGAGACATGTAATAACTGTACTGGCAGCCATTCAAAACTGTTTTTGTGGCGATTTAAATTTCATGTTCTGGGGGTGAAAAGTGCGGCCCTAGCTGTAAGAAAGTAATATTTTGTTTATCAAGCTGAAGTTTATGCTGTTCATGTTTTTGATGTGTTAATTATTTCTAGAATATTACCTACATCCTTGCAAGGTGGTCGAAACAAATGTTCAAATCGCCACAGCCACGTCCGAAGTAGCTCAGAAGGCCTGCTACTACTACTACTAATAATAATAATAATAGGCTTAATAGGTGTCATGGTACTTTTACTGGCAGGCGACGGTGGGTGTGCGCGTGTATAATTCATCATCATCATCAGCCTATTTTATGTCCACTGCAGGACGAAGGCCTCTCCCTGCGATCTCCAATTACTCCTGTCTTGCGCTAGCGTATTCCAACTTGCGCCTGCAAATTTCCTAACTTCATCATCCCATCTGGTTTTCTGCTGACCTCGACTGTGCTTCCCTTCTCTTGGTATCCATTCTGTAACCCTAATGGTCCACCGGTTATCCATTCTACGCATTACATGGCCTGCCCAGCTCCATTTCTTCCGCTTAATGTCAACTAGAATATCGGCTATCCCCGTTTGTTCTGTGATCCACACTGCTCTCTTCCTGTCTCTTAACGTTAGTCCTAAGATTTTTCGTTCCATCGCTCTTTGTGCGGTCCTTAACTTGTTCTCGAGCTTCTTTGTTAACCTCCAAGTTTCTGCCCCATATGTTAACACCGGTAGAATGCAATGATTGTACACTTTTCTTTTCAACGACAGTGGTAAGCTCCCAGTTAGGATTTGGCAATGCCTGCTGTATGCACTCCAACCCAATTTTATACTTCTGTAAATTTCTTTCTCGTGATCAGGGTCCCCTGTGAGTAATTGACCTAGATAAACGTACTCCTTTACAGACTCTAGAGGCTGACTGGCGATCCTGAATTCTTGTTCTCTTGCCAGGCTATTGAACATTATCTTTGTCTTCTGCATATTAATCTTCAACCCCACTCTTACACTTTCTCGGTTAAGGTCCTCAATCATTTGCTGTAATTCGTCTCCATTGTTGCTGAATAGGACAATGTCATCAGCAAATCGGAGGTTGCTGAGATATTCACCATTGATCCTCACTCCTAAGCTTTCCCAGTCTAAGAGCTTGAATACTTCTAGGCATGCAGTGAATAGCATTGGAGAGATTGTGTCTCCTTGCCTGACCCCTTTCTTGATAGGTAACTTTCTACTTTTCTTGTGGAGAACCAAGGTAGCTGTGGAATCCTTGTACAGGTTTGCTAAGATATTCACGTATGTCTCTTGTACTCCTTGATTGCGCAATGCCTCTGTGACTGCTGGTATCTCTACTGAATCAAATGCCTTTTCATAATCTATGAAAGCCATATAGTGAGGTTGATTGTATTCTGCAGATTTCTCGATTACCTGATTGATGACATGGATATGATCCATCGTAGAATATCCCTTCCTGAAGCCAGCCTGTTCTCTTGGTTGGCTGAAGTCAAGTGTTGCCCTTATTCTATTAGAAATTATCTTGGTGAATATTTTATACAGTACTGAAAGCTAGCTAATGGGTCTATAATTCTTCAATTCTTTAACGTCTCCCTTCTTATGGATTAGTATAATGTTGGCGTTCTTCCAGCTCTCTGGTACACTTGAAGTTATGAGGCATTGCGTATGAAGGGTCGCAAGCTTTTTAATTATGATATCTCCTCCATCCTTGATTAAATCGACTGTTATTTCATCTTCTCCAGCAGCTTTTTCCCTGGACATGTCTTTCACGGCCCTTCTAACGTGTATAATTAAGGAACACCTATTATATGTCCTGTGACAGTGGCCCCTTTCCACTCTTAATATGCTTCACAGTTTAACAAAGCTGTATTGCAGTGATGCTGACTTAAGGAAACCGAATTATGCGATGCTTTTTGGACCCGTACCTGAATTCAGTCTATAGAGGCACTATGAAAAGGCATGCTCCTCTATGTTCGCAGCAAACATAAGCTGCGTCACAGAAAAACAAATCTTTGTGGTATTCGCAAAATATTCATGTATCGTCAGCCAAAATTTGACCTGCCGTTTTACTCGTGGCACTGCTGCCTTGTCCAAATAACCAAGCAGGTCTGGATATTTCAGCTCTAAAAATTGCCCAATGACTATATTTGCATTCTGTTGAGATCAGTTTTGCCCTTAATCGGATGCAATGAAAAATCCTAAAATCAATGGTGTTAATACAACAATTGTAAGCAACTGCTAGAAATCTGACATTTTGTGATAAATTTACAAAATTGGGCAGGTATGTATTATGACATCAAAGCAGGAAACATTAATTTTGTAATGAAAGAAAGTCATGTATGCATTTACTTTTTCACCTTTTGTGCTTGCGCTTTTATTGGTCTACATTGTGCAACAAGCAACAAGAATTGATTAATAACTGAAGACCAAGAAAATCCTAGCCTGTTAACATACACCTTCTCAGTAGACTGTCGACACATTCTGATTTACTTGTGCGAATACATAAGCGTGCTCATCTGTCAAGTCAGGTGCAGAAGCAGTTAACTAAAACTTCAGTTCTTGAGCTGCAACATATACAACCATGCTTACACAGGAAATAGCTTTCAGGTGGCCAATTGTTGGCACACACATTGCAGATAATATTATACATCAAGCATGGAGCTGACCACAATGCCCTCAAACTCTTTCCAACATACATCTACTGTCTAGCATCCTGGGCCAACCTTCTAGCTATGCTTTGAAGCTGCTGTCAGGTTTTCAACCAAGCAAGTCACTTTCTTGCTTTGTTATCTCCTCCTCGTCTTGTCATTTTACCTTTCATTTACGTTTGTCATATTGACAGAAATGTTTGATGATTTTCATTCGTGTGTAGTTTGGACAAAATCAATTTTAAAGAAGACAAGAGTACAAGAGTCGCTAAGCGATTCTTTATAACCGAATTTTTTTAACCCATTGATTATGCGGACCTTCCCGCACTGCTGCGACATCAGCTGATAGAACCAATGTATATGGCAACTGAGTCCTTGACGAATGTTACGTGAATATTTCATTAATAAACTTCACCAACATTCCTGCTGTCTACGGCAGAGACCCATTGCTGCTGCGACTATATTGGGCTGCATGGCTGTTCACAGCACTATTACAGAACAAAATCTGCAAGTCTTTACTTAATAAACAGTGAGCATATTGAATAATAGAATAGTGTTTAGTATTTTCACTAAATTTAGGTATTTTTAGCTTCCACTGTTGTGTTTCCTTAATTTAAAGGTTGGCAGGCCTAAAAAATATCAACAGACCATCTAACCATGTGGAGGGATTTTTTAACCAAGCACATGTTCACTGCTTTATGTGCTTTTCACATGGCTACCCATAATCAGTCACTGTGATGCAGGTTCTTTATATTTGAAATGTGCTACTTAAGCAAAACCTCAGAGCACCCATTTAATGCACACATAGAAGGGAAAGTAAATAGTATAGACTTAAGAAGCTGAGAGTAAGATTGCATCTTGACCTGACGTAAATTAACAGCAGACTACAATAATAAAGTAGTAGTACAAGACAAAGCAAATTAGAAAAACAAGGTTCAGCGCAAAAAAAGTAGTTCACTGTTGCATGACTGGCAAGGTGAGATGAGTAAAGCAGCGATGTGCTCAACCCAGCAGCTACAGGCTTGACCGAAGGGTCCAAGACATCACAAATGTAATATCCACACTTGGCCAAAGAAACGGGGGCCATATCGGGAACCTTGAACAGGAACACCCGGAGGAGGTGTCCTGGCCCGGCAGCTGTCTGTAAGTTCAGACCCAAAGCTTGTAAGCTTGTGTTCTGGCCACAGAAACGGGTGCTCACAGGCCTGTGCTAGAACTCTGTGGCATGGTGAAGTTGCAAAGTGTACTCTTGTAGCTATGTGTTGGCCAGGCCTTGACTGGTTGCCATGGTCCAGTGAAGTCTCGGCGGCTTGGTTCCAAAAACTGAGGAACTGTCTTCAGCACATGTCGCTGGGCGACCTTCCTACGTGGCTTTCCTCCATGTTCCAACTGTCCCCTAATCTCTTCCGGGACTTAGTGGTCCCCAGCGATCACTTTTTCTGAGATCAATGGTCCACAGTGATTGGTCCCTTACTTAAAAGGTACATAATAACTAAATCCCTTAATTTTCCTGTTTTCTTGCCTTGCATGCCCTTGTGCCTGTTGCAAAAGAAGAAGGTAACATCTCTCGCCTATCATCATGGTTCTCATTCAAGTTCCATTAAAGGAGGAAGATTGGGGTAGCCATAGCATCTGTCTTGGTTCCTTACATTTTGTGCCGTAATACCCGGGACTCCTACTGCAGCTGCAGGCGCCATCTTCAGGTTCGAGGAGGCGGGAGCACATTCTGCTTGCTTCAGCTCCTGTCTGACCTTGCCTTCAGCATGATGAGCTCGCAAGGCTGGGATGCCCCCGGAGATGAATGACACAACCTGTCCGGCTCAGCCCTGATGGCCTGCCTATCGATGTGAAGGACAACTACAATGACAACTCGAAGCTTGCAAGGCTTGGACGATGAATCCCTTCATTGACATCCATCCTGTTGGCCTAGCCCTCAAATGAACAGCACACATAATGCTGACTTGCCATCACAATGATGACTGCTCCATAGCTTGCAAGGCAGAGATAGTGAGTCTCATCCGAAGCCTGATCGTGTAGGCCTAGCCCTTGAAATCACCGTCCGTGTGCCTGCCGATATTCTAGGCCTTCAGCCTGACGGCCACTCCAGGGTTTGCGAGGCTGGAACGCTGTCCTGAGGTGTTCCCATCTGAATTTCGGAAGCTTTGCACTTCGAGCAGCCAGTGCTGTCACAGCAGTATTAAAGATGAGAGGAACCATAATGATTACTGATTTTTACAAAAATAACTATGTAGCATCCTTGGCTATGGACTCATGGGTGCCCTAGGGACAGAAAAGACTGAAATGCAGGACAATGAGCTGCTGAGAGTTATGCGAGTGTTCTTGCATGCTGACATCGAAGAAGTCACGAATGAAAAGTGATAAAGAACTTTCATCTCTGTCACTAATTGTTGGCAAGTTTAACGTTTGCTTACACATGGAAGTGATGTGACAGGAGGTTGACAAACTAGACCACCAGATTCATAACACCATTCATTTGGATCACTAGAGTGACATAGAGGCTTGTTAATACCTTGAATTGAACATCTGCTGCGCTTAAGCAAAGCTTGAGGTTCAATTGGTCATATTAGACAAGAAACCACTGTATATATGTGCTGTGCCAACAGGGACTTTAATAAGTAGGTCACTGAGCTGGGTTTATTCACATGATGAGTGGATGCCCTTGATAATGGCGAAGCTAAGAAACTCAGTCTAAAAAACGCTGCAAGAAATTCTTATTGAGTAGTGATGTCACAGCAAACAGATGCGTGGCAGAGGCAACAGTCCTAGCTCCAAAAGCCCCGAAATCCGGAGACAAATCTGAATAATTGTGCTACAAGAGCCCGTTTACAATGTGGAATTCTGTTCTCTGTCAGTTGGTCTGCTGTGCTGTGTCGGTATCAGTGGATGCTGTCTCTGCTGTCCTTTAACTGGGACTGATAATCCATCTATCGGACACCACTGCTAAAGAGGTGTTACACATGTGTCACGAAGACAAAAAAGCAAAACGAAGGTGGAAAAAATGAAGTTTGCGGAAAAACGAGACAAGATTTTTTGATATAAGGTGCAGCATTCGGGATCAGCCCCCAGAAGCAGAACAATAAAGTCAAAGGAGAGTTTGCATTTTAGTGTGCGATCAAACGGACAGAATCAACATTATACCGAATCCAGGCCCGAGCGTCAACCGGCAAGAAGGGAACAAGGATGCAAAGTTACCTGGCAGCTTGCACTTTGACATCTTTCTAAATTGCCCGAACAAGCCCAGCCCCTGTGGCGAGGGTCAAGACAGAGCCTGCTCTGCGCATCATGCACTCGAATGCAGAAATATTGGCCCGAGGGCGGGCTTCCTTTTCCCCCCCCCCCTCACAAATAACTCAAACCCCTGAATGCAAGAAAAGAGTGAAAATTATATTTTGTGCCAAAAAAAAGGATTTCTTTTTAACACAAGGGTAAAATAAAACTGCCTAACCGCACATTACTCAAACCATTATAAACAGCTCCAAAATGGCATAACTGCAATCTCGACCTTAAAGCCTGAAATAAGTGGAACAAAATTTGTTCCTCTTGTGAGCAAATCGGGATGTGTGGCTTGGATAAGCTGAACGTGTGCAGTTTTGGCTTTGCAAAAAGGTTGTTAATTAGTTAAACTTCTATAGCGGTGACCCAACAGATGTTTGGCAATGGGAAAAAATGTTTAGTGCAGTAGTGTGATAGTTAATGTGGGCAGAAGTGCAGTGTGTAAACGGGGTGTATTTTGGGTTGAAACACCAAGATATAAATTCCACTGGCGTTGCACCGAGTCAGGTTATTTTGACAGAAAGCAATAGCCTCCCCTTTTATTTGCTTAGATTTTGTCATACAGTTTGCCAACATGTGCATTGCTGTTGCAATAGTGCATACCTCAGCAAGGCCAGATGGCTGCAGAGTGTATTTTCAGGTGGTTCCATGCGCTTATGTGATAAGTATCATATATATAAGGCAGCCATGTATGTCTATGCACCAGCAGGCATTCCTATATGTCATGATGGTGTGCAAATTTATTGTTTACAGGTGCCATATGTTGTGCATAATGTATAGTATGTCCTTTCGTTCATGCTGGACAGCGACAATATTTACCCCTCTAGGTCTTTGTCCAGAGAAGGAAGGCCTACTGCTTGAGTGCCCATGATAGAGTCGATGCTGCTTCAAGCTTCAACAACTCCTCTGCCATTTACAGCTATGTAAGCTAATATTTGCACCGAGAAAATGTTACTTAGCTCCCTCAGATTTTTCAAATAAAGTACTTTACCAACAAAACTGTGTCCCAGGGCTATCCCTCTTCCACTTTTCTTTGGCATTTACAACACTTCCTCAGACTATACATGCATATTCAAAGCACCCAATACATTTCAGGTAGGACATCTTCTGCAAAGTTCCTATTAACGAGGTACTGGCATGATTTTTTGAACTATTCTTTTTTTTTGTGAAAGCTCTAGAAGAAAAATGACAAGCCTCGGAGTGCCGTAAGTAATTTACTATAATAGCTTTTCTGGAGCCGGTTTTCGGTTTTGTTTTCTAGAAGGACACTGTGTCGTGATGTCATAACACAGTATGTGGTCACATGGGAGCCGGACATTTCAATGTTTTGACATGCTCTCGGGGCCTCCAGCTAGCTCGGTCGACTCGTGTGCTGCTACTCGTGAAGGCCAATTTAAGAGTATAGCGGATGACCGAATGAGCTGGAATGAGTGTCGTAACATCGCAATGTGCTGCTCCCACGTGACCATATACTGTGTCGTGACATCTCCTCCTGGAAGACGAAACTGGCTCTAGAAAAGCTATTATATTACATTATTTATGGCGTTCTGAGGCTTTGCCCCTCTAAAGATGGGGTGAAGTCAAAGCAGTAAACACAGTGCTGTCTGTCTTCTCTCCACCCATCTTCAGCGCTGTTCGATTCCCTTTTAAACATGCACTAACTAGCCCAGTTCAGCACACTCGTGCAGTATGTGCTACCTAGCACCTTTTTAACCCCTTCCATGCCACGCTATTACCCCAAATTCTGACCTTCGATGGGGGTGAAATGCAAAAACACCAGTGTACTGCGCATTTGGTGCACACTGAAGAAACCCAGATGGTCAAAATTAACCCGGAGTACCCTACTTTGGTGGGCCTCATAATTGTAACCTGGTTTTGGCACATAAAACCCCAGAATTTTTTTTTGATTCTGACCAAAAGGGTGACCAAAGTATTTTTAGAACCCCAGTTGCCAACATGTTTTACCTCCTCGGAAAGAATTTGCTTCTGCTTCCGCTGTCCCATGGATTATGCGTTGCCATCAATCAAAAGCCTGATTAAGCACTGAGACAAATCTTGGCTTATCCATGGCATTGCTAGAAAATGCAAAGTACTGCTTATAAGCTGAGCTCGTCTTTGGCCATTTTTACCAAAAAGCCATGGATGAACTCAGCTCGTTGAAGGCACGTAAGGGTTAAACACCCCACACAAAGTGTACAAGGATTTCATTTCAGAATTAAGTAGGAGAACACAAGCTGCACGTCTGGTAAGTATTGTTTGTACAATTGAGGGAAAACCAAGTCTACCAATCTTGCTAGAAAGCACCCCTGAAATAATGTATGCCAGCAATTCCAAAACTAGACAGCAAGGACAAAAGTCTAAGAATGCAAGGCATGCAGTGAAAAATCTTGGGTAGCTTTTGCAAAGAAACAATGAATAATTTAGTAGAATATAATAAAAAAGCCTTTGGTAGACTAGTTCATTTAATAATTCAACTCAACGCAAAGTCACATGCTTAGACAAAATACTGTTAAGAGTTTAGGTCATAGCTTTCAATGAAAGGCAATAATGAACAAGTCTTAACACAGCCACGTACCTGCATGTTTTATCTTTAATGTTTGAAGATAGATTTAATGGTGCCAGTTGCAGATTAAGAATAATGTATGTAGGACATGCCCACACATCATTAAGAATTGGCAAGTGACATCGTTGAAATTTCTGGCTCCTGTTCGGACCATCAAACAAATATGAACCAGGTTCTCTCTAGAATGACTCCTTTATCATCAGGTTCATAATGTTACCCTTTTTTATACATCTAAATTTATAAAAGGAGTTGCAGACTGGCTTCACACAAATCAGGTAGCAATGTCTTCTTGATAAATTTATTAGCTTACTAGCATCAGCACTGGCCTATTAATTTCCACAATTCTGTTCATTAAGTACTACTTCGAACATATACAAAGGAAAGGGCACTCATATTGATATAGTTCTCGAAAATTTCAGGCAACCAGAAGGGCTCCATGATGTAATGTCTTTAGTCATATTAGTATGTTTAGAAGACGTGTTTAGTTATAAATATACACTAAAAGCAACACATTTTTATTAGTGAGCATGGTTCTTTCTTTTTTTTGTCTTTTTCAACTTGGAAGGAGAGAAATGAGTGCAAGATGATGGTCGTTGATACACTTATCTTGCCACAACATACTGATTATTAAAAATAGAGTTGCCATGAACCCTTGAAACGGAATAACTTTTTAAAGTGAACATTAGCAAAGCTGCACAACCATAAGTTTTTAAGTCTGTTCAAATGCATATATTTAAAAAACCACAAGCTTAAAATATCAAAACGTACCACAAACTAATTTAGCCGTCATATATATCACTCATAGGTGCTAGCGTGGCAGAGTTAAGTCATCAGAAATGATCTTACAAAAGAACCTTTGTTGTAGAAAAAAAAGGAAGGGTTTGAGTTCATGACTTCGTTTATGAGCCAGGTGTTCCATCTACTATACTGCAGCAGTTTCATTCTTTTCTTTCCAATGCAGGCACAATCCAATAATAAGTGTAACCCAGTGTATTTGACCATATTTTAATGTTTCACCAATTCAAATGTTGAACTCTCTCGTTGAGCACTTAAATTTGAAATGAAAGTATGAATGGAAAAAGTGAAATATCTTCATGTGGCTAGTTTCGTCAGTTGCTACAGTCATCCTTAGTCCACTATAACTGCTATTGTCTTAAATATTAGATGCTGTGTAATATCGGGAGATGTTGCACAAGTAAACACGATCAAGAGATAAGTGAATTTTGCACATAACAATCTTAGAACAGTTACTCATCGACAAAAAGCTCATAAAATTGACATAGTGCTTAAAAAGCCTGAGTATGTTAAGGTGAGCAAAGGCTTTGTGAGTGTAAAAGCTGTCCATCAAGGCAGATGTGTTTTCAGGTAACATTATATCATAGTAAATACAAAAGGCAAGTGGAACAGTAGAACCTCCAGATTATATTTGTTTATGGCCAGGACATTACGGGCAACAATTATGACATACTTTCAGCTATCCACAGAGGTGACAGGGCAAGCCTTACCTTAGAAGGTTTTCCTAAAGGGCTGCCACAATAGGTTGATGCCTACTTGCATGCAATGGTTCATTTCCAGTTCTGTTTTTTTTTTTTTTTGCTCTACTTGGGAGAACCTTTAGCACACCCCTTTTACTATCCCAAGCTAATCCTTGCCTTCAAGCACTTCTTATTCCTCTACCTATATCCTTCATTTTACTCTTACATACCAGCTTATCCTCCTCGACCCTTGGGAGTGATGAGCTATGTGGAAATCAGTTGTTGGCCTAATGAATGCAAGTCCCTTTGCCCAAACATTGACTCCAGGCAAAGGCTTCTCTTGTTCAGTCACTGTCGATCACTTAATTGTGCGGTGTTGTATTTCGTTGAAGTATTGTACTGATTAAAAAATTACAAAATTGTTAAAGGGATGCATTTACAAGTCTTTCTAGGTTTGTAATAACTTGCTCTACACAAAATCTTGTACAGTAAGGTGTAATTTAAAACCACAATTGATTTCTGACTAAGTGGTAATACGTTGGCCAGGCCATAAATGGCCTGACCAATTGTGCTGACCGAATAGCTATATCACTGGTTAAGCCATAAGTAGAAGGGGCATCTCAGAGTCGTTAAAATGAGTATGAAAGAAAACATTTCACCAATTACATTGGTTCATTCTCAACTAAGAATAAGTTATTCCGACAGGGCTGCCTTTGTGGGCTCGCTGGGTTGGAAAAGCGGAGATGCATGAATCATCATCATCAGCCTATATTTATGTCCACTGCAAGATGAAGGCCTCTCCATGTGAACTCCAATTAACCCTATCTTGCGCTAGCTGACTCCAACTTGCGCCTGCAAATTTCCTAACTTCATCACCCCACCTAGTTTTCTGCCGTCCTCGACTGCGCTTCCCTTCTCTTGGTATCCATTCTGTAACTCTAATGGTCCACCGGTTATCCATCCTACGCATTACATGGCCTGCCCAGCTCCTTTTTTCCCGCTTAAATGACAACTAGAATATCGGCTATTCCCGTTTGTTCTCTGATCCGCACCGCTCTCTTCCTGTCTCAACGTTAGGCCTAACATTTTTCGTTCCATATGCATGAATCACTCGTTTGTATTGAGTCATTGTTTCACGCTGCAATTAAATAAATCGTCGATTTCATATTCCACAAAGGCGAACTATGAAGCTTTCGATGACAGCTAGGCAAAGAACTATAAACTGACAACTCTGAGTATACCTAAAACATAGCTCATCAGAAAACCATAAGAACACTGACATGATCGCGCAAAAAGAAAGCAGAGTAGTTCTTGACTGCCACCTTTATTTCCTATACTAGCGAACATGCCTTAATTGTGTCGGACATGTAAAATAGGCAGCCACAAAACACAACTACTCCCAGCTGAATTTCGCGGGTGTAAACACCCCGTCAAAATGGTAGATGTTGAGTGCGGAAAAGACGTTCCTATATAGTGCATTTTGTATGTTTGGTACTGCGCTATCAAAGAACTGCGGCACAGAGATATCGTGAAGCTATTACAAAATCGGCTATATTTATGCAGCCTTCGCTCCGACCAAGAACATAACCAGAAAGCAGTTCCTGCCTTTTTCACATATAACCGAAGCCACATTCAAATGCATGTTTATCGCGCATTTTGAACACACTAAAGCCAATTTGCAGACAACAATTATGCATTACAGCAAATAGCTGGGTTTATTAGTCGGTTTTATTGTTGTCTGCGAGTGGGTGTGTAAAAAGGCCTGGGTGTGTAAAGAGGGCGCGAACAGAGGAAATCATGAGGGCGAAACAACGTACAGCTTAAAACACCACAACCACGCAAGAAACACCTCTCAATGGATGGATGCCGGTACACTTATTAGATGTCTCAGTGCTCGTACTATGACCGGAGACCAACGTTGTACACGCGTTTGTAATGAAGGAACTCTTACTATATAGGCCCCGTGACAGTTGAACAGTGCGCCCTTTCAATCTCAATCGGTATGGCTTCACTGCACGGCAAATATGCTTCACCGCATAACATGTCTGTATTGCGGTGAAGCTAATTAAAGAAAATTTGTCGACCATTCTGAAACGCGTACAAGACCCTTGCCCACGTGTGGATGTATATGAGCTATGACTACAGTGGATTGCCCGTGGCTGTGACATATTTGACATTTAGCTCCACTCCTTCTCTCTCGAGAGAGGAAGTTTAATTGCATCTGGAGAAGTCCCAGCCACAGGCTTCGCAAATTTGCTGCTCAGTGTGAGATGGCAAGGAAGTGAAAAAACGAAGAAACAGCCACACAACATACACATACATGCATGCGAAATGCACTACCACAAAAGTTATTTTCTCATTTCCTTCGTGGGGTGCGGCTCAGGCATATGGTCCGAGAACACGTCTTATTTAATTGCAACACAAGTCATGTGTTTTGTACTGGCTGCGGAATTTCCAATTGGACAGGCCTCGCTATTACAAAGCATCTGCAAATACAAATAAATGGTCTTTGTCCTGGTCAATACAACAGGGGGCATACATATATGGCATGCTGGACAAAAAATTCTAAATAAAACCCTCTTGAGCACATGCCATTAACGAGACATTTAGCATTTTGAAAAGTGTGTTTTACTGCAATATCAATGTGGTTTTGCTTTCAGTGAAATCACAAGAATTGAAACACCACTGATTGAACGGCATTCTACCACTGGTCCACCATCTCATTGCTTGCAAGTGCAGGCTACATTTTCAAGAACCAAGCCGTCCCTTCAAAAAATGTTTGCACTGCTGCAAGATCACCATCTCCCTCCGTGCACGTGTATGCAAAAGCCTCAGATATCATCAGCCCAGCTGTCATCACAGTTTTAATGCTTACTCTACCCTTTTACACAGTGTATAACCTCCGTTCCATTTACATGGTTTGGTCGCGTCTGATTTACGGTCAATTGTTGTGGTTCAAAGCTAAATTCCAAATGTTGCATATGACCACGTCTACAAGGTCGGAACTCCCGCCCTTATGCCACTATTGAATATATTGAACTGAAACCCTCCATGTAAATGGACAGAGTTCAGTAATTTCAAAACGGCTGTTGAAAGCCTGCAAGATGACACTGCACCATGGTAATTATGAACAGTTTATTTCAAACATACCAGATATCTAGGATCACAATAATTGGAAAAGGATGTGATGTTATTATCCAGTGGAGGCCTGGTCATTGCAGCGTTTTTGGCAAGCCTCTTACTGATGAAGCTGCCATATGATCCCACACAATCCCGCTATATAGAATGGACACAGTCAGAGAACTTCAATCAATTGCTAATGACATAATGCTGGCTCTTTGGAAGACTCCAGAGTATTCAACCATCATTTGTGCAGGCTTGATCTATCACTGCAGCTGCGATTACGATGTAACACTAAGAAAGAAACACTAAGAAAGAAATTGAGTAAATGCAAAGTAATCTGCATGGTATCCTAGCTGTATTGTGTGTGCCACATTACCAGAGAATCCTGCCAACCTTTAATTCACCTTTCCAGTGCAACATCTCTTTAAAAAGTTATATCTTTAGATTGTGTTGATATGTGTAGGTATGCCTTTTCACCTTCATGTCAGCTCAGCTCTGTCAACAGCAGATGCGCTAAAGCTCTTGCTACCTACTTTGCATTTTGCAACTGAAAAAAAAGAAAAGAAACATAGGCCTTGAGAAAAAAAAATTGAGTGTGTGTATTCTTTTCCGGAAGACGTACCATGTGGTGCGTACTGGTGTAAAGATGTAGCTTGGCAAGCGAGAACGGACATGTGCTTTTATCTAAAAATAAAACTGATTGATGTTTCGTGGGACATGGTGCCTTGTGTCTTAATGAGCCACCCTTTATGGCTGAGAATATATTTGCCATTGGATCCGCTTTGAAAACATGGCAGATTCTTTAATCTTGGCACATTAGAAAACACCTTGAGAAAAATGAATGTAACCCTTTTCATTCAAAGAACGGTGCTTAAAAAAATTCGGTACACACAGCAGAATGCAACGCAGGAACCTTAGATGGGAAATCAGGTAAGGAATTATAACCACGTTATGCATGCAAGAAGCTGACAGTTAATACAGTCGAGCCCAACTATATCGAAAAAACCCGTTTATATCAAATTAGCCCGTATATCGAACAATTTCCAAACTCGGTGAATTTACATTGAGAATATATAGCAAAAGTTTACTGTTACATCGAACGAAAATAGCTAACGACAACCGATATATCAAACTCCGTGTGCCTCAAAAGTGCCCCAGCAAGTTGGCTTTCCCTCGCGGTGGTGGGGAAAAATGCCGGCGCCACCCTGGAAAAGTGGTTTAGACCCGGCTGTGCACGGGCGAACACCCCCCTGCAAAAAATGATCCTGGCCTGCTCTCAGCTCTTACAGCCAATCAGAGGCCGGTCGTGCTTTCTGCGAGGCTTGGAGCGAGCTGGCAGTGTCCAACGTTTGTATGGGTGTTCTGTGGTGTTCCCGGGTGCTAACAGAACACCCATACAAACTTAGAGAAGGGAAAACTGTACCTTCCCACAGTGCAATGAAAATAAGCGTAGCGGTGGCGTTGTGAACTAAAATATGCGAGCGAGAGATGGCGCTGGCAGAATCGAAACTATATCATCATCATTAGGTAGTGAGCAATATGACCGCCACGATAGCGGTTCGTAGGGCTGGTCGCGCTGCTCACTGGCTGTTTGGGGCGTTTTGTTACCGCTTTCGGGGAGGTATTCGTGTGTACTGTACTCTAACATGAACTACAGATATCTTCATAATGTCGCCAGGTGACCGAGAGGCCTCAACTGGCAATAAAACACTTCAAACAAGTAAGCTCACATGTTTATTGTCAATGGTGAATGAGGCAGTACATGATCACAATTTTCGTACAGCTCAGGTGGACTTAATGTTGTCCGGTGACTGAGTTTACAACGTACAGAAACACAGAATAACCATCTATTTATTGGGACCCAAAGCTGAAATCGAGCGAAGTTTTCTCATCGTGTTCGGCGTGCCGTATAGCAGGGAGAACGAAGGTTCAGACTGATATTTATGCCGAGCTGCCCTCGTACTTGTATTGCGTACAGTGCTGCTTGACGTTTTATTCTCTGCGTTCGACGATTTCCGATAGATTAAAGAAAGGAACACAAAAAAAATGTGGTTGATCCCTCTTATATAGGAATCGGTATAGAACACGAAAGTGAAACGTGTCTTCACAGAAGTAGTGTAATGTTTATTGCACATTGATATATACTGTCTATTGGTGTTTTGTGGCTAAAGCGCCCTTAGGCGTTGATGCACCCACGCTGACGCCTGGTGGCACGTCTCCTCCATCACGACTACCAACGTCGATGACCATGAGCAACCGTCGTGCATATGGAAGCTGCACTACGCTGCACACGCTAGCACAACGCGAAAGACGAAGCACGTAACTGACACACTAATACAACGCGCAAGACAAAGCACGTAACTGAATCGTCACCGAGTCAAATCAAGCGCGTACAGCGCGTCGTAATTGCAGCCTCCGCGATCAACTTCAGAAACATTTTCAGAGCTAATTGCGGAGGCCACGCTCCGCTGTGCTGAGTACGGTGAACGCCACTACCAACGCCACCTAGGTGGCGTTGGTAGTGCTTCTTGATGCCAGCGTCCCTTCGAATGCTGGCATCGAGGCGTCGTAGTGCTGAGACCCACCGAAGCGTTCACTGTCGGTGCGCGTTAGTGTCATAATGCAGTACTTCTCTTTTCTGCTCGTAGGCGGCGGCACCGCCCCGAGCAAGAGCGCGGGTACACGGAGGAGTGTTAGATATATAAGGCGCGTCTGTGTAGCTCTCTGCAATGCGTTTGTGGCGCAATGGGTTAAAACCCTCGGCGATCTATCGTCGCGGACCGAGAGGTCGTGGGTTCGATTCCCAAATTTGCATGTTTGTGGAACTTTTTCTTCTGGTTCTTTCTTTGTATTATGTTCTATGACGTATTTCCGTGACGGAAATACGTCAGTGAAGTCTTGGTGGACCCCGGCATAAAACACTTTCGTGTTAAAATTACTCGGCAAAAATGTACTGTCAGCAAGATAAGCTCGAGCTGCAATGTCTCATTGCTCTCATAACACATTGGCGAGAGGCACGAAATGTAGGAGGGGGGCGTTATGCTAAATTTTACATCACAATTTCTGCTCTTGATATTTTTCTGCTGCACATTTAGTGTTCAGGTGTGGCAGCAAAGGCTTTGACACAAGTGGAGTACTCGTAGGGAAACCAAGGAACGTTATGGAGATAGCAGTGCTTACAAGGACTTCTGGAAATATTGTGTGAATAAACAAGGACACTAAATCAACATATAAGCAAGCCCAATTAATGCTCACAGATCCTTGGAAAATGGAATTTGTGGTTTCACGTTGAAAAAGAATCTCGGTATAGGTATTCAAACACAGCAAAGAGGTTGCAAGGAGATGAACACTTCAGTTGAGTAACAGAGGTGACCAAGGGAAGCCTCAGCTTGAAGCCAACGTTTCACCAAGCAAACATATTTGTGAGGGCCGAGACGAAGACAAGTTCCCACGCTGAGGTTTCCCTTGCTCGTTCACTGTTGATTAGCTGAATGTTAAGCTGAACTTATTCTGCGAGTACATTTCAAAATATTTTTGGGAGCACACTGTGTGCAGGTTTGGTCATCTGCTGTTTGAAGAGACAGAAAATTTGCTTTTAGTCATTTCTCAAGTTTCTGAAGTGTGAAATAGGCTGGTGTGTGAGCTTGCCTTTTCTAGCTATCTCTTATGGTGCAGTACTAGCCTAGTTATTGATTTCATGCAAACTGTATATGAGCCTCTTGTAGTAAACAAATGTAAATTCATGCGCATTTCTAATCCTACCACTTGCCATGCTAACGTTCCCTTATATTTTGTCATGTCATATAAATAACTTAAATTGAACCAATAATATAGAGTACGTCATTAGCAGTGCTAATCACATGCTCGGGTACTTATGGCGCAACCTTTCCAAAGCACCGTTTACTTTAGAACTGCAGCTTTACAAGACTAATTCGCTGGAACTTGAATATGCATCTGCAATATGGGATCCCACTCATGTTAATCTTATTACTTCACTTGAACTAGTACAAAATAACTATACTTTTATTTCTAATTATAACCGTACTGCGAGTATAACTTCAATGTAAACTGGCCTAGCACTCATTCCACTAGCTAATCGCCGCAAAGTCGGCCATCTTTTGCCATTTCATAAAAGTTTCTATGACACCACACTTCATGACGACTTCATACTGCGGCCTCAGTGCATTTGAAACTGCGTCGATCATCGCAGTAAGGTAGGAAATGATTTATGGAACACGAAGTCTTTCTTTCATGCCCCGTACATCTCAGAAATGGAACCACCAAGTATCGTAGGCATCACAGATAACTTTTTTTGCAAAACATTAGCTAACATTGTATAATCAGGAGAATCATTATGTTACAAGAACTCATTGCACGTGTTTGTTTTACTCTACTACTTTGTAACCACTCCCCTCTTTAATACCTGTGGCCTTGAGGGTACTTTAAGCAAAAAATAAAATGAGTTCCACACAACATGACGTGTCATTTCGTTAAAATTGCATTAAGCGCTTTTGATCATTTCAAAATTCTTTGCATTTTCATGTAACAAATTACCGTTGTGAGGGAGCATGTGATACTTCGTGGTACTAATGCCCGCCAAATTGATTTGCAAAGAGCAGATGACAGAGTTTGTGCATTAGCAAGTAGGAACTTGCTACATTGTTTCTGTTCTGGTCGTCATGGCTATAATGACTGCAAAAGAAACAAGTTGGGACTGAACATGTCATAAAGTGCCCTTAAAAGCAACTAAGCTTGTATGTCAAATTTCTCATTCCCGCTCAGTATGATACAGGACTGTAGACTGCTGTTTTCCTAATAGGGCTCACACATCTCTATCTGGTAAACTTTCAAACATTTCATAGTGAGGCACGTAGTTAAAGAGGATCGACCTGTTGTCATTGTAGTGACAGTTGAGCATCTTGTGGCTTAGCGTGGGCAGCTTGCAGACCAATAATCTCTCTTTTGTCCGTCTTCCTGAAAAGAGAAATGACAAAGCCATGACACACATGTAAGCAAAAATGGTGAAACAAAGTTAGTCCCATAAATGAAGAAAAATCACGGTTCTAGTTGAAGTGTTCAGAAACATACCCTGTGAGGATTCTGGCCCTTGATGTTACTTCCAGTGGAGACACGTTCACGGTTGACTTCTATGTCCAGAGACAATAGAGTCCAAAGGGATGAGTCCAAATATGAGCAGCGTCTTGGAGGCTGGAGTCGAAAGAAAAAAGAGCCTCAATTACTATGCTGGAAGTGTGCGTGAGTTTGTGATTCATGTATGACAGAGAACAGTGCACGAAACGCTTCATGACAGAAAAACGCACAAACACACACACACAACACTGTTTTGAGTGTGCATTTCTTTCAGTGGTGTCCTTGTGTGGGCTGTGCTTAGTCAAGTCTCGATTAGATGACAATTGTTTCTGCCAGATACTAGTAATAAACACAGTCATTTTATTATGTCTCAAATGCAGTTAATCTAACTGTATCACCGGAAGTACACTTGTCACTAATGTGCAGTGAATTTATCGCGGTGTATCATTTATGCAAAAACAGCGAAAACTTTATTATTTATGCTGTACTCATGTTAGCAATTTTAGCAACTTGGCAAAGTAGCAAGAGCCTAGTTTGAATTGCTTTGGAAGGGCAATAACCTTAGAATTATTACTATTTTCTACTTTTAAGAAATGACGACAGGAATCTGCTTTATTTTGCCTCGCATGCAAAGAAATTCAAAGTTGAAAATGCGAAGCACTGCTTTTTTACTCACCGGCGCACAAGCCCAGGGGCTGCAAGGTTAATCCGCTTTCGTGGGTAGTCTTCAAGCAGACTGTGCTCGGTTCCAGCGATGAATGTTCGTGCTGGCCAGCACTTATTTTTCGAGAAACCAGACGCAACGCGGCCAGACGCGGCAGATCACAAACGGCGGAAGCCGTGCATGCAGCCGCCAGTGAAACGTCGCAGCTGAGAAAGTTCACCGTCTTTAAACACGTTCGCTTGGTGGCAGCTATCGAATGTTGGACACATAAACTGGCTGAGGTATATTGATATCTAATTAAAATGAACCTGCGTGATGCTGCTCAAAGGAAACGACCACCCCGTTCGCAAATATAACCGCCGTACAATTTGAATTGATAAACGGCACAGACTGCAATCGATACCAGTGGGCTGCCGCTAATCACTTGTCAGAGAGGCCTCAAAACCTTTATTCAAGTAACAAAGCACGGAATTTAATTACAGAAGTCCAATAAAAACAATAGACTTCTTATTTTGTAAAAAAATGACACTGTAATTGTGTTTGTCGGTTATATATGTACATTAATAGCTTAAATATTGAGTCGTGTTGAGCGCCCCTAGCAGAAAAAATACAAACTAAAGTATTCGACCAAATTACAGTAGCTCCACTTGCGCGCTTAGGCTGGAACGCGCCGCGGTTGATTTTTCGCCCTCTGTGGCCATTTGGTGAACTCGAGAGTTTCCGGGGCCTATCGACGGATCAACATTCGACGAGTTCGTCAGTGCGGACGATGATGTCGCCATCATGTGCCAGCTACAAGATGAGGCTACGTTGCAGACGTCGTGCCGACCACGAGCCAAAGCGACAGCAATAAGGAAATTGACGATGACCCGTTGCCTACATCCTCCGAAGTGATTAGTGCATTTGCGTTGGTCCGGCGCTATAGACTTCAGACTCTGCCCAGGCGGCGCTGCGGAAAAACCCGCCACCAGCGCCCCCATCGCAGCCTTGGCGCAAACTGAGTAGTGCAAGGAGAGCTGTCCGCAAGCGAAGCTGCATAGGCCACAATGGAGCCCCGTCTTTCGGTTGTGTTGAGGCACGGTTTCCTAAAAATCAAGGACCTGGAAAGCTTCTTCCGCCCATCCACGCTTCGGAAAGGGAGGAGAGCGAAGTACGTGTATAAGGTAAAAGAAGTTTCAGGTGTTATTTCGGCGCGCTGCAACTCGCAAGCACAGCGAGCATAGTACAACGTCGAGTTCGAGGCAAGCACTCCGATGTCCGTTCTCTAGCGCCTAAATGTGTTAAATTTGGGTACGTACATAATGTCAAAGCGATGAAGTACATATATGATTAAGTCAGTTAACTATATAGCTTACGGTCAGTGGTACAAAGCTCGCTTTATCAGGGGCGAACGGCCCTGACGACCTTCGCCTTTTTAGTTCTCGCTTCAGCTCTCGCTTCCCGGGCGTTCGAGCGTGTTATCGCGCATCTTCGAATGTTTTCTTCACGGTTGTCTTCCGTTTGTATTTACTGCAAATGGAGATTTCATTTTTCCAAGCCAGCAAACAGCCTGCGAACATAACGAAAGTAAGCTTCCTACAGTGCCTGCGCGAAGCATATTCCTGTCTCGCGGGAGCTACAGCACCGCTCAGTACCCTTGAATTTTTAGCAGACGCTTAAAACAACACACGCGCACAAATGAATGTAAATAAACGCGACATTTTTTTTCTACACACGTGCGTGACTTCGCAATTACTCATCCAGTGCTCCCACAGCAACTTTATTGCTCAGATTAAAAAAAAAACGCAGTCAAGAGGGCTCAGTGCATTGCGAAACGTGCTTGTTGTATCGGAAAAGCCGAAACTAGAAATGAGCTCGCGATGCCGCAATGCCCTAGAACACGATTTTGAATTCATAAAGGAACCAAAATGTTTGGTTAAACTGACCTGCCAAATCTCTCCGTTCCACTTGCTGAGTCAAGCGGAGGCGGACGTGTGTAAACAGGTAGAAATATCGATGGCACATAAGCAGGATGGTTCAGAACTTTTTTTTATTCTGTTGCCAACGAAGGGGCGGCTGCAGATTCTTTAGTTTTCGCTTGGTTGCCATAGTCCCTCGTCAGGGCTACGCAACAGAATTACAGCAGACCAACATTATCACACTTTCTCATGTGAGCGGCTGTGTTGTGGAGAATGCGAGTAATTCGCTTACCCAACACGCGAACGGCCCGTATCCAGCGCTCTCGCCTTTCTCCTTCATACGACCGGGATGGAAATCGGTAAAACTGAACGTTGTTATTCAGTCCTTCACGCTCATGGCAATTTACAACGCAACAGTAACGTCGATTGCGGCGTTTCTTCGTAGCGCGCGGAGCTGTCGCAGTTGCCGTCGTGCTCGCCATCGTCAACAAGAACTTTATGGCAGTTCGGTGGCGCGTCCGACTAGCGGAGAAATTCATAGCTCTCATTCTGGGGTGTTAAATGCGCAAAACATTCGCAATATGAACCAAAATTAAGTTAAATCGTTGTTTCGCACTCGCTAGCTGCTTAGGCAACTTAGCAAGGGAGTCGGACTTTGCACTACTCAATTATTACCTCTTCGCACCGGCAGGTAGCGCTACGCGTCTTGCAAAACTCCAGAGTCTGACGTCTATTGCGTGAATATAGAAAGTTGCGGCCTCAGCTGCTCCGACTCGTTGGACAACGTGGAGGTGTGCGTGCTGTCGCAGGCAGCGAAGTCGTTGAAACAGAAGAAAATCCAGGACTATTTTGTTCCAAAGTTGGGCACGCAAGTAAGCCACCATATTAATAAAGTACTTTTCTTATTGGTATGTGCCTTTGCGTCATCAAATCCTAGAGCGGGCCTATATCGAATTATGTCATATATCGAACTAATAAACATTTTTTGGCCAGTTCGATATACCCGGGTTCGACTGTAGAATAAGAAATCACTGGACAAGGTCTCTGACTTGCAGTGCAAGACCCCTGCATGCCTATGATGATATTGCGGTATTCATGGCCGAGACAGGACAACCTTGTGCACTGTAACACTCTGTGCATCTCTTTCAAATCTTCTTGTGCCAACAGGTGTAAACTGCATGCTTCAAACAGTAAAAGTTTTTATTGTACTACAAACAATTTGCATGTTTACTGGATTCTCATTTTAACAGATGACTTTAAGGAAGGAAGGAAGAATAGGTGGAAAGACAGGGAGGTTGGCCAGTTCTCAGACCGGCTGGCTACCCCGTGCTGGGGAAAAGGGGGTAAGGAGAATAAAAGATAATAGAAAAGAGATGTTACAAAAAAAAAGGGGAGGTGGGAAGAAAAGCACAGAAAAAAAAAGAATATGGCACAGCTTAAAATCTGTCTCTAAGACCGTAAGAAGCACAACAATGCTTTCAAAGCTTTCTGTGCTGAGTACGGTCTCGGCCAGTGTCCCAGGATTCTTTCCTCTGACAAAGGGCGTTTGTCAGGTCTATCTATAACGCTCTTGAAAGTTCTTTCCTGGGCGCACTGAAGCGAGGACACTCAGAGAAGGTCGGCGATAGCTTCCTTGCAGCTACAATTATTGCATGTAGTGCTGTTGGCCATTCCGATCCGAAATGAGTAAGCATTCGTAAAGCCTTGCCAAGCCATAAGTGGCACAGAAGTGTCTCCTCAGCTCTAGATATTCCTGACGGAAGACGGAGCTGTATATTCGGATCCAAGTTGTGGAGACGAGCATTGGTAAATTCCGTTGAGTTCCACTGTGCAAGTTCACGTGCGTGCGAACGAGGCCTTGCAGCTGCGTCTGTTCTGGATAGGGGTATAGCAGCACAGTGGAGTCCATCATGAGCAGATCGGGCAGCCTTGTCTGCACGGTCATTTCTGTAGATACCGCAATGACCCTGTATCCACTGATACGCTACGTTGTGTTTTTTCTTTATTGCGTGACTTTAAACTGCCAGACTGAGGCCAGCAGAATTGAGAGCGAGGCGACTTGTTGCATTTTTGAAAGACTAGACTAGAAACAGTGCACAAAGCATGAAGGACAGTGAAAACGCAACATGAGCACTGACTTGCAACTGAATATTTATTCAAGTATATATACAAGAACAATAAGCACGCATCAGGCAAGGGGAAAAAAATCAAGCAAATGATGTGCAGGCTATTAATCATGATTGATATTCTACTGATCCTCATGTCTGCATTATTTTTTATTAGGTACGCTTCAATGGAGAGCCATGCAAGCACTTACAGCTGTGCAGAATCTGTGTTTTTTCGACATAGGCCTGCACCCACACTGACCACACTGGAGGCAAGAAGTGTAAAGGTTTTTTTTTACTAAGCAACATCTTGATGTTCACTTAATCAGGTATAAACACGATGCTGCATTTCCATTGTGTATTTGCATTTGCACTCGTGGTCACTGGTAAACAATGCTGAACATGGAACAAATTGAGTGGTCATTTAACATGACTAGGAGGGCCATGTGTACCTTATACTTTTCTTTTTCGTACTTTACTAGTGATTACACATTCTTGAAGTATAAGTTAAAATGCGTTACATAATGGTATCACAGGTCACAAACCATGTTTGCTGCTGTGCAATAACCCAAACTTTGTATCCAATGTGCATGCACTGTCCCGAGTAGCCATGACAATAGGTCTGTTCAATTTGCACCATCTGAACCAGTTCACGAGGTGCAGTAATGGTGTCCTATGAACCATGCCAATAATTTCAAAAGAATCACAAAAGGTGCAGCGCTGGTTCACAATTTTTCTGCACGTTCCCTACAGACGGTGGCGAAACATGGTGCAGGCGTGCTGGTGCAAAGCAGCAGGCAATGAAGCACACGGATGTAAGCACCACTGAAACCATGCTTACACATGTCTTCTGTACCTAAGCAACGCGAGGTGTGCTTACGCCTCAGTAGCCGACCATACCTGCAGTTTAGGACCTCTCAAGCTGACATGAATGGCACTCTTCAGGTGGGCAAAACATAATGCCTGCATCGTGCCTGCACCTCGGCATTTGTTTCGAGTGCCGCGTTGTGCCTGCATCAATGAAATTAATTGAGCTGCACAATTTTTATAACTTATTGTGTCCCGCTGTGAACTGGTTCATAGTGGTACAGGTGAATCGAACGGACCAATTGTGGTAGCTTATGTCACAACAACAAATATGTGCAGGAAGGTCTGCAATGAAAACTTGCTTGTGTACATTAATTATGATGCAATTAATTTGCAATCTGAATTAAATTTTTTAATTATGTTGCGTAAGACAGCTTTACACATAAAACTCTCTTTTATCTTTCTCGATTTGACAGCACAAATTCTCAGTCAAATGGCACTATAATTTTTTTAAACCTTTCTTCGCAGCATGGCATGTTTAATGAGCACCCACTTTCAAACTAGTTGGCCTTGCAATGCAATTATGAATATTTCATGCAAAGAAAACAAATAAAAGCTGACAAACACATCCTCAACGTTTATCTCTTTTCTTGTACTGGTCTAAATGTAGCTTTCATTTAATCTTTCAAAGCTAGTGAAGCATAACAAACAAGACCGGCTTTCAAACCCCGATAGTGCAAGTTTAACAGACATTGATAATTCAAGGAAAATGTGACTGAATGGGGAAACTAATGGTCGAGCTGTCTGTAAACAAGGCAAATGGCAGTCTTCTGGACGGCTTCCAGTTTGTTAATGTTGGTAGCTTGTGCATACAATTCCACCATATTCTACAAGAGGTCATATTAGCCCAATTTATATGAGAAATTTAACATTATTGGTTGATGATTTTAGCATTCAGTGCAGCTATAGAATTTCTTAAAAAGCTTTAGCACAAATAATATCAACCTGCTTGGACAAGGATAAATGATAAGACAAGATGAAGCCTAAGCACTTGTATTGAAAAACCCTGTCTAAAGTTAGTCTGTTATTTGAATAGATATAAATAATTGGTGATGTATGTTTTACAAAGGACTATATCACAATTTTGTTAAAATCATTCACTGCCTGCCAAGCCTCACACAAGGCACAAAATTGGGAAAATGAATAATTCAGGCATCGACAGTCATAAGCAGAATTAATTTCATGATATAGAAAACAATTGCCAGCATACAATCAAATGCTACTTTCTCTGTTACTGGGAAGGTCACTTGTGTAAAGTAAAAATAGTAAGTACTAAGTGATGGCGCCTAGTGTGGCAGAACCAAACGAGTTGAAACTAACAAACTGCCAACAATTCAAGAGAAAGTTAGAAATGCAGTCAAGTAATATAGAGTTTTAAGGATAATGCTCAGCTTGTTCAGTAGTTAGAACAAATAATGAAACAAATAGCAAAAATGGCATCTAACTGAATTCTAATCCCAAAAACTGGAGTGAGGCCGTGAGTGAATTCCATAAATGGCAAGATGGCTATAAATCCATGCAAAATGCCATGTTAAAACTAAGATAGGCATTATGTGATTCAATGAATTCGACAATATGTATTCTATGTGTATTCTATGCAACTATGTATTCTAACATTTTACTCAAGTGTAAAGATCAATCTATATATAGTTACAAAAGCACATTTTTACTAGATTTAAAAAGGAGAGGACTTTCGTTTGATTTCCAGATGAAGGAACAATACCTGTTGCGAGAGAACGCTGAAAATAATAGCGATACTGAGGAGCCCACTGGGAATATTGTACGAAAATGCATTAGGAATTACGTCAGGGACCCCACATTTCTTAGATGTGCCTTCATTGAACAACATTTCTTAAATTTGCAAACCTACTTCTATAATTTCTAACAATGTTATTAAGGCATACAACGTTAAAACCAGAAAGAAAAAAATGCTAGGGTAGTGTTTTCAATAAGAAACAAGCCCCTAAGGGTGCATGCACCAGTGAAGCTCTAACACATGTGTTTCACTCCTGCTGATTACTTCAAGATCAGCTGAAGTCGCACAAGCTTCTCTAACCTTAGTTAGAGAAGCTTGGCTTCTTGCAGAGCGAAGACAATTGTAAAAACACAGACACACACACACACACACACACGCACGCACGCACGCACGCACGCACGCACGCACGCACGCACGCGCGCGCGCGCGCGCACACACACACACACACACACACACACACACACACACACACCACACACACACACACACACACACACACACTGTGTCACTTTTGTTGTTTTACTTGTACTTAGAAACACTTTGAAGAGGACCAGTACGAGGGAAATCGACAGGATGGGCGCCGTCTGTGTTTTTCAAGTCAACAGCCTTACAATATCATGGACTATATTTTCGAAGTGAAAAACATTGCTAATCTGTATTTGACTGTCTTAGTTTCATTTACGGTTTTTGTACGCGAAATGCATGCAGTGTTGTTTATTTTTTCAATGTAGTTATCAGTGTTCTAATGTTTATTTATAAAATGTTCTGTACTCGCCATCGATGTGTTTGGCTGATGCGACGTATTCGATGGTAGCTGATGTATTCTGGCTGGATATCTTGATTAATATTACCCGCGGTTGCGTTTTCTTGTTTGCATTCTTGTTTTCGATTTATATTGTGTGTAATAAGGTTGATGTACTCACTTGAACACCCCCCCCCCCGCCCCCATGTAATGAACAAAAAAAAAGAACTCACTATCCCGAATTGTGTGTCGAGCCTACCTTGCGAATTCTTTTGTAGCGTTAGCTACACTGGCCTAGCCAAGCCCGTTTCGCGCGGCACATCAAGAGCCGTGCTCCGCATGCGCAAGGATCAGTGATGTCACACGGCTTGCGCACCGGAGCCACCGGAGCCGGCACCTCTCGCGCACTCCGCCGCCGCCGCGTGCGACTCACCGCCGCCGGTCTGCGCATTCCAGAGGAGTGACGTCGTAGCCGTGGTAGACGCACGGGCGCCGGCGCGCGCTCGCTGTGCAGTCGCCGTCTGACACTGCGCTGGAGCCGCTGCGCTTCTGACTGGCGTTTGCCAGTGTGGTATAGCCATGGAGAAGGAGAGCGCAAATGCTGTTCAACAGCGCAGAAGAACGGAGAAGCTTGACTCATCGGATCCCGAAGTAGTTGCCTGGCAATTAGCGGTTGAGCGTAGGAGGAATGAATACATGTGCCACATAATACGTATACCACGTGTGTGTCATTGGAGCAGCAGTAAGCATGACAATCAAGCTAATCCTTGACAATCTAGACAACCAGGAAAGCTAAGAATAATCAGCTGAACCTTTGCTAACGCTACGTATATCCTGGCATAGCCGAGCTAAGCCACTGCAACTTTTTTTATCTCGTCTTTCAACATAACCTTCAGGCGCCACACTGTACATATAATTTTTCCTGTACATATCTCTTTCATGATTGATAGTACTAGACATTATAAGTAAATGTATTTTGTGCATCGTTTGGTTTCTTGTGTGTACTACGCAAGATTGACACAGACAAGTTACGTTACACGTTTCTCTACAGCACTAACTAAACCTTATTTTCACATCGCAGTTATTTTTACACCAGCTTAATCCTGTCAGCACACAGTTTTGTGGGGAAAAAAAGCAAAATTGCGCGTAGATATCGTCAAATAATTGCAACGAACGCGAAGAGCACGTGCAACGCAAAGGAAACTAACCGACGTGCGCGAGTGGCTGGCTACGGTAAAGGAGGCGTGACGTGTAAACCAAAATACAACAGCGAAAAAAAAAATTTCCACACACAGGGGGTCGCAAACCTTATATACCAAGCATCGAAGCGCAAAAAAATAGTGCGTATTTCAAACATACACACGGCATGTTAAATGTAAATTGAATTAGGCAACTTGGAGCATGTTCCCGGCGCCATACATTTACGTCTTGGACCTTCGACGAGTTAACGGCTATTGGTTATAAAGATGTGCAGATGCGATACCGATAAAAAAATCCTCTAGCGATAAAAAAAGACACTTGGAAGTGCGCCGCGAGTGACACTATTTATGAACGCAAGCGTAGCCGAGTCTGAGCTCATATGATTCAATATGGCGGCGCCAGCAGGGTTGTCTCCACCCTGGACGGTGGCGCTGGGCATCGAGGCACCCTAGGCGCGTCTAGGGTACCTCGATGCCAGCGCCGCCGTTCATGGTGGAGACAACCCCGCTGGCGCCGCCATATTGAATCATATGAGCTCAGACTCGGCTACGCTTGCGTTCATAAATAGTGTTACTCGCGGCGCACGTCCAAGTGCTTTGCCTTGATGAGGATTTTTTTATCGGTATCGCATCTGCACATCTTTATAACCAATAGCCGTTAACTCGTCGAAGGTCGAAGGCTTAAATGTATGGCGCCGGGAACAAGACCCAAGTTGCCTAATTCAATCACATTTAATATGCCGTGTGTATGTTTGAAATACGCACGATTTTTTTTGCGCTTCGATGCTTGGTATATAAGGTTTGCGACCCCCTGTGTGTGGAAGTTTTTCTTTTTCGCTGTTGTATTTTGGTTTACACGTCACGCCTCCTTTACCGTAGCCAGTCACTCGCGCACGGCGGTTAGTTCTCCTTGCGTTGCGCGTGCTCTTCGCGTTCGTTGCAATTATTTGACAATATCTACGTGCAATTTTGCTTTTTTTTGCCCATAAAACTGTGTGCTGACAGGATTAAGCTGGTGTACAAAAAACTGCGATGTGAAAATAAGGTTTAGTTAGTGTTGTAGAGAAAAATGTAACGTAACTTGCCTGTGTCAATCTTGCGTAGTACAAACAAGAAACCAAACGACGCACAAAATACATTTACTTAGTAATGTCTAGTACAGTCAATCATGAAAGAGATATGTACATGAAAAATTATATGTACTGTATGGCGCCTGAAGGTTATGTTGAAAGACGAGATAAAAAAATATCGCAAGGTATGCTCGAGACACACTATTCGGGATAGGGAGAGTTTTTTAATTTATTGATTACATGGGGGGGGGGGGTTTGAAGTGAGTACATCAACCTTATTACACACAATATAAATCGAAAACAAGAATACAAACAAGAAAACGCAACCGCGGGTAATATTAATCAAGATATCCAGCCAGAATACATCAGCTACCATCGAATACGTCGCATCAGCCAAGCACATCGATGGTGAGTACAGAACATTAAAAAAAACCATTAGAACACTGATAACTACATTGAAAAAATAAACACTGCATACATATCGCGTACAAAAACCGTAAATGAAACTAAGACAGTCAAATACAGATTAGCAATGTTTTTCACTTCGAAAATATAGTCCATGATGATGTAGGGCTGTTGACTTGAAAAACACAGACGGCGCCCATCCTGTCGATTTCCCTCGTACTGGTCCTCTTCAAAGTGTTTCTAAGTACAAGTAAAACAACAAAAGTGATTATTGATATGAAAAGTTGCCTTGTAAATGCAGCTAGAGAACCCATTACAGTGCCTAAAAATAAATTTTCGCAGAAGTAATGCTGTATTACCTCGCTTCACACGTTTCGAAGAAATGCACAGGCTACAACAGACACCATGCCAGAAAGCGCCGAAACATTTTGGTCCCATGATGCCCCTTAACTCTACTACACCTGGGCATACCGTGCACAGGCATTTAAAGACCGTCACAGTACCCACTACGATCGGGAATGAGCACGAATGACCATCGGCTTATGAGCACCACGCTACAAATATATTCGTCTAAAAAATAAGCTATATAACGTAACAACCTGAGATCTGCAAGATATCCGCTGAGAAATCAGAGAAAATCACAATTTTTCGCTTGCCACGTACACTGAGGGGAAAAAAAACTGAGGGAAAAAAAAAGAAACAAGAGAGACAAGATGTGTGCTTCCCGTGAAAAAGGAAAATAGGTGGCTTACGTGACGATTCGTAGCTAATGTAAGACTATTTCGCGGCTAAGCATCTTCGTGAGTCCTTAAAATAAGGGTACAGACTGCGCCCATCAAAACGAAAAAAGCCTATGCGACACGCGCTCGCAAACCATACGCTACTCAGACAGCATCGGTGCAGTGCTTACTTAGTTTGTGAGCGAACGTAGGTACGTGAGCGAGGATCAGAGAATACTTTCTTATTTAAATGAAAAACACGGTGCGGTAGTCTAAACATTCTTGACACTTACCTCGCAAATGCAGGAGTTATCCGTTGCCTTCCAGTGATCGCGCTTTACTTGGGCTTCCCATCTCTTCCGTCGCTCTGGGTCCCGGGGGAAGCGAAAACAACGCAGTCCTTTACGCGTCGATCCGGCGCACTTGGGAACACAACAGCCCGTCATGTCGACACGATGCACTTGATAGCTTGTCAGTCATGCGGCTGAACACTGTCTAGCAAGTAGAAGCGTCCGCGAAGCATCCGCGCGCACTGTGCCTCGAACTCAGCACCGGCACCAAGCAATCGCAACGGCTCGCTGTGACACAATATGGCGTCGCAGCGAGAAAGCGGCGGCGCAGGGGCGGTCAAAGGTTGGCACCACCCTGAATGGCGGCGCTGGCATCGAGGCACCCTAGATCGGCACGCACGGTCCAGCCATCTGGTGGCGCAGAGCTCAAACAGCCAAATACAGATCTAATATTCCTGTAACCAAGTGTAAAACATTTGAAACACATAAAAAGACAACGTGTTCAAGATTACGCTCCTGCCAAAAATTTGAGCCAGCAGCAAAGAAAAAACTTGGTTACTGCTATATTAGCTGTGTGTTTGGTTGAGCTTTGTGCCGCCAGGTGGCTGCACCGTGCAAGCAGTTCACGTTTGCCCTTCCGTTCATCACGTAAAACGTGGTAAAATGGCCAGTACACTTACGCTTGCGTTCACCTGAATACCGGACAAGCTAAATTATATTGTGGCAATCCTTCGACGTGGTGTGACGGCCGCAAACGCGTAGATGCTGGCGCCGTTTGGATACCGCCAGTCCGATGAGCTTCAGCCACTGCGCTCGTCTGCTGGCTTGCAGCGGGGCACGATGTCGCAGCTTGACATGTCGCCGATCGCTACGTTTGCAGCCCACAACGCAAGGGCGAACCATGGTGCTTGCGAAAAGAAAGAACAAGACCAACACTGACCGCGCAACTCTCGTCAACACGGAGCACGTTGTAACACAAGCAGACGACACTTGCTGTGGGCCGGAAGTGCTTTTTGTGTAGTGATACATATCCTTGTGCATTCTCTTTCTGTTACTTTCTTTTTATAGAAACAAATTAACTAACATCTAAACTATTACGAACAACATTTGTTCACCATAATGTTGGAAAAATTATCGATGACGCGCCCTGGGCAGCCAATCGGATAGCTGGCCCAGTAACGTATTCTGGGCAAAACACTTCATCTGGGCAAAAAAATCAGCCGCTTGGCGTGCTGCAATCGGCAGGGATGTAAATTTTTAAAACCTTATAATAAATTACACGCTTTACGTGGAGCGCTTGGATGCGTCAATTAATGATCAGAAGGACCTACTCTAATGACTCAGTACGTTTGTACACAATCGTCAAAATCGTTTCAGGGTCCCTTTAAGTCCACAGGAGCCGCATCTGGCTCGATTGATTCGTCGCCCGAGAAGTCCGGCAGCGAAGTTAACTGCGTCGCCTCTTCTCCCCTCTCGAGAGAGCATGACCGGGGAATTGAAGAAATACTCTTAGGAGAAGCAGGCATTGAAACAGTTTTCTTCACGGGCGTAGGCATGGGAGTCGTAGGCATTGCAGTAGGCCTCGTAGGGGTAAGACTTTGAAGGGACGGCGTTGGAAGAGATGGTGTTGGAGGTATAATCGTAGTCGAACGGACACCCGGAGGCGTCTCCTTGGGATAGTCGGTACTCGTAAGGGCTCCTGTAGTACATGAGGTGCCGGGAATTGTAGGCGTCTCTCGAGCGTGGGTGTCTTGCGTTCCGAAGTGTCGCTCCAGCATCTTTAGCGTCTCTTCGTACTCGTCCGTGGACTCGTCGTTTGATGAATGTTTGGAATTCCCGGCCTGTATCTGGGCCTCTTGGAGGTCGAAATATGTGAGCAGGTCCTCAACCCCTAGGGTGGTAAGAAGAATCCTCTTCTTGAAATCAGGAGTAGTGTCTCCGGCCAGTTCTACGTAAATTTGGAAAACGCGGCGCCAATGCGCCCTCGGTATGGGGGGTGGACCCGGCGTCTGCAGAAAAGGCGGTGGCGGAATTCCACAAAACATGGTCGGCGTCTGAGTAGGGTGTACGCTGGAATGCGGGCAAGAATGCAGTGTCCCAAGCCTCAGTATCCCAGCAGTCTATGTCGTGGCAGCGTCTAAGTTCCAGTCCGCATCAATGAAATGCGCTGTAGCGCTCAGCGTCCGTGGTCCGAAGCAATAATAGAAAGGACACACCCGGGTATCAGCAGTAGCGTTGCATCAGAGGCCTATCTGGGGTCCGTGGACGTAGTGGACGCGTCGCAGCAGCAGCGCTTGAAGTACGGTCAGCGCCCGGCTAGCGTCTGAGCCGTTCTGAGACCGAAGAAGTGGTCGCAGGAACTAGGGGCGCGTTTCTGTAGTAGTATCTGAGGTCCCTAATGTCAGTCGTCGCAGCAGTATATAGCAGGGGGTTCTTCATAGACAGCATCGGCAGCAATTTGGACGCATCGTAGCATCAGTAGTACACGTAGAACAGGGATGCGTCTCAGTAGCAGCAAAGTCCCTGGCATCCATTGGAGAAGCGTAATCCGAAGCAGTAGTAGTAGCATGGTTCGGATGTATTTCCCGCAGCAGTAGAAGTCCTTTTCACCTCGTCGCCAATTGTTATATCGTCGACGGCGGCCCGGGCGGCGGCGGAGGCGCCGCCGTAGAACAAGGGGGATCGCGCCGCAGGCCGGCGGCCGACGACATGAAAGTAAGGACAAGTGCACACTAGAAGAACCCCTCGTACAACCTCCGTTTAATGATGGTGTCTCCGGTATATATTGGCACGCCACCAGGTGACGCTAGCAGCACTTTGTCGCGGCCGCTCTGGGCGTCCTAGTCGGTGGATGCCTAGACGATATAACTGGATTCTCCGACGGAAGCTCGACCACGTGGCAAACAGCAGTGCAGGCCCGGTTAGAGTCACTGGAAAAACAGAGTACCGCAATGGTACGCGGCATGCTGGCAACATTGGGTGGCGGCGGCCATGTTCCTTCCAGACCGCCGACGCGCTATAGCGGTGCCAGCGTGCATTGAGTAGCGTTGACTTAATTGACGGATTTCCCCCCTAGATTTCGAGTCCCGTTTCGCGAAACTGGATTATTTTGGTGTTTTTCTTCAAGGTGGATGCCACAAGTGACATCAAGATATTGACGGCAATGAACGTACTGCGCGGTAAGCGACGGAACGTATAAAATGTGCGGCGATAGTTCCGATGCTCGCGAACCGATGCTCTACGTGTCGCTTTTGGACTTCGTCTTGCGTCAAGTGCTATGTGCAGAGCTGCTGCAAACATACTTGTATGCGCCCAGTGGATTCACTTGAAACGCCTTTTACATGAAAACTGGGCCTTGAGGTTGTGTTTGCGCTAAAAACGCAGCTTGACAGCCGATGGAATGTGCAGTGGTTGTTCAGGTTGCCTTCATAGTGCTCGTTCGCGTCCTTTCGAAGTACAAAAGCAAGCAAATGTAAACAGCTTACTGCTGCGCTTGTTTATCTGTATAATCGGAGCGATGTGTAAGCAGTAATTTTTATGTAGATTTATAAAGTTGCCTGTCACGTATCAGTGATAAAACGCCAGCGGCCTCTGCAAGCAAACTTCGCGTCTTGCGGCTACTGGCGTGTTTGCGAATGCGTGCTTCTAATGTTCTCATCGATTTGTGAAATAAACTCTCTGAAGGTAACGTTGTAAACGAGTGGTTAAGATTTTTAATTCACGCGAAACTCAAGCAGGTATCCGCATACGGCTATAAAGAATGTGTACGAATGTTTTTTTGTACCTTTGATAATGTCAACCTTTTAGTGCACTTATTTCCAATCTGTTACTGTGTTCTGGAGTATTGTGTTGACATTGCCAGTACTAAACAGTGGTGCGGTTTTCCTATATTTATTTTCGATCATGCTCCTTTTATTGTATACCCTTTATGTGAATCGGATCATTAACCCAAAAAGACGTTTTCGAAAAAAAAAGTTGCGAAGACACGGTAAAAACTAGGTTTCTGAAACGGAATTGTAACATTGAGCACTTCTATTTTTTAAATGATGTTCTTGTCACTGCACTCACGGCATAAAAAGGTGTATGAGGCTGTTTATAGAGGTGCTGTGCCAGTTGACAAGCATTCGTAATCATGCTGTAGCAGGTTTGCAATAAAAATTACTATTTTATAGCCTCCCTGTATAAGGGACACCATACCATTTGTCCCCAAATTGCTTCATGCTGTCAGCAAAATTCGCATTTTCAGAACAGCATGCAGTCACAAAGTAAGATGTCGAGAGAAGCAACATATTTATTTCACAAAAGTCACAACAACAATTTATTTCGTCAAGCATGACAACAGCATACCGGTCTTCCGATTCGACTCTTGGTTTCTCAAAATCATCAGGAATGAAATGGTCCTATAGTTTGTCCATGGAGAAAGCAAAGAAAAATAGGAATGTTAATAACCCTACCCTGTGACAGTGCTTAAAATATTGTTACGGGCCGCCTCCTTGCATTAAGGAAGAAGACGACGATCGCCGAAAAACGCTGCGCGTGTTCAGCCATCTTGGCCATCTCTGCCAACAATCCCTGTAGATAAATACTATCCCTTTTTCGTGTATTTGACGCCCCGTCACACATTGGTGGGAGGTGGTGGGTATTCTCGCCAGACGACGGAGCTCCGAAGCGGTCGGCGCTGCGGTGCGACCACCATGGCACACCAACCGGAATCTGCTTCTGCGCCGCGGACACCGATTGTAGTCGTCCAACCCCGAGACCCTGGAATGTTCAACGGCACCGATGGTATCGACGTTGAGGAATGGCTCACGCTATACGAACGGGTGAGCGATTCCAACCACTGGGACCTGACAGTCATGCTGGCCAATGTGGTGTTTTATCTTAGTGGAACGGCGAAGTTGTGGTATGACAATCACGACGCCGACTTCGGAAGCTGGGATACATTCAAACAAAAGCTCCGTGACCTGTTCGGTAACGCCTCCAGTCGAAAAATCATTGCGAAGCAACAGCTGTCAACTCGCGCCCAGACGTCCACGGAATCGTATTTGTCTTGCATACAGGATGTGCTGGCGCTGTGCCGTAAAGCTGACAGTAACATGTCAGAGTCTGACAAGGTTGGCCACGTCCTGAAAGGGATAGCGGACGACGCATTCAATCTGCTCATGTGCAGAAATTGTGCTACCGTCGATGCCATGATCGAGGAGTGTCAGCGCTTCGAGCAGGCTAAGAGCCGCCGTATTGAACGACCATTCGCCCGGCTTCCCAACACCGCTGCAACGTCTTCGTGTGAAGAGCGGCCGCCATCTAACCTTTCACCGCCGTCGGCCGAATTGACGAGGATTGTCCGTCGTGAAATCGAGGCAATGGCTCCCGCTAGCCTCTTTACCAACTCTAACGCCGGCGACTCGAGCACACCAGCGGTTTCGCTAGTCCAAGCCATCGTGCGAAACGAACTCGCGAATCTCGGGGTTCACGCTGCTTGCGCCGTTGTCAGCCCTACATCCGCTTCCGGGGCCCCGACATCGTTCCCTCGATATCCGCGGTTCGCTCCACGATCGCGAAACCCTGCTGATTGGCGAACTGAAGACGATCGGCCTATCTGATTTCACTGCCGCCGTGTCGGGCACGTTGCTCGCTACTGTCACAACCGCTGGTCGTTCCCGCAACGTACTCCATCCTTTGGCCATGCTCGCCGCCTTGATCGCAGCCCTTTTGAGCCACTATCTGCAGCACACCCCTACAATCCTGACGCTGCCACGACATGGTCCAGCCGCTCGCCGTCACCTAGAGGTCACCAGTCGCGTTCGCAACCGTACCGCCGTCCGTCCTCCCGCTCCCCGCCACCTCGCCGCGCCCCGTCGCCGAGCAAGCGTGGCTCCTTCACTCCGGAAAACTAAACGATGCAGTGCCCGGAGGTAACGCTGCATCTACGACTCTGCCCGCAAACCCTCTAGTTACTGTGCCGACTCGACGCTGTGTGTTGGACGTTGACGTTGATGGCGTGACGATTTCTGCACTTGTCGACACCGGGGCTTATATTTCCGTCATGAGCTCTGGTCTTCGCCGTCGCCTAAAGAAGGTGGTCACACCTGCTGTTTCCCACGTTGTAAGAGTGGCCGATGGAGGCACTCCCACCATCCTTGGCATGTGCACCGCCCGCGTCACAATCGCCAGTCACCCAACTACTGTTTTATTTGCCGTTCTTGAACAATGTCCGTACGACGTTATTCTTGGTCTGGACTTTCTCGCGACTCATTCTGCCCTAATTGACTGTGCAACTGGCCTCCTGCAGCTCGAACTACCTCACCTAGCCGATGCCCCAACCACCCCTTCGGCACGTCTCTGCTCTCTCGACTATGTGCGCATGCCCCCGCAAGCCGCCATATATATCGCCATGGTCTCGAGCCCTCCTGTCGCTGATGGCGATTACGTGCTATCCCCGGTAACGGACGTTCTGCTCGCCAAGAACGTCGCCATGCCTAACACCCTCGTGACCGTCACCGGCAACCGCATCGCCATTCCTATTTTAAACTTCAGCGCCTCTCCTCAACTGATTCCGGCAGGCATGTCACTCGCCGCCATCACTGCTGCCGAAGACTGCGAGATTTGTGCGTTGGATCCCACCCGTTCCTCCAGTTCGTCCTTCCTTTGCACCACAACCAGTTCGCCGCGCGATGTCTTTGTCAGAATGATCCCTGATGACCTTCCTTCTGATCAAGCTACTGACCTTCGCCGCCTTCTGGAGTCTTACCACGACATTTTCGACTTCGACGATCGTTCTCTGAGCCAAACGTCTGTTGTCCAACATCGCATCGACACGGGGAACGCGAGCCCTATCCGTCGCCGTCCCTATCGTGTCTCCCTCGCCGAACGTCGTGTGATCCAAGGCGAAGTTGACAAAATGCTCACAAAAGGCGTTATCGAACCTTCTTCCAGTCCGTGGGCGTCCCCTGTGGTGCTAGTAAAAAAGAAAGACGGCAGCTGGCGCTTTTGTGTTGACTACCGACACTTGAACAACATCACACGCAAGGACGTCTACCCTCTGCCCCGAATCGATGACGCCTTGGACTGCCTCCACGGCGCCACGTACTTTTCCTCCATCGACCTACGCTCCGGATACTGGCAGATTACCGTTGATGCCATGGACCGTGAAAAGACTGCGTTCGTCACACCGGATGGACTTTACCAATTCAAGGTTATGCCTTTTGGATTGTGTAATGCCCCCGCGACCTTCGAGCGAATGATGGATTCTCTCCTTCGGGGCTATAAGTGGTCTACGTGTTTATGTTATCTAGATGACGTGATTGTATTTTCGCCTACTTTTGAGGACCACCTAGCCCGCCTGTCGGCCATTCTTGATGTGTTTCGCCGCGCTGGCCTACAACTCAACTCCTCCAAGTGTCGTTTCGCTCGGCGTCACATCACCGTTCTCGGACACCTTGTTAGTGCTAGCGGTGTCCAACCTGACCCCGACAAGGTGCGTGCCGTCCGAGACTTTCCTGTTCCTCGCTCAGTTAGCGATGTACGGAGCTTTGTCGGCTTGTGTTCCTACTTCCGCCGCTTCGTCAGGAATTTTGCCGACATTGCCCGGCCGCTTACTGACCTACTCAAGAAGGACATCTCTTTTTCCTGGGGTCGTGCACAAGCTGCCGCATTCACCACCCTTGTCAGTCTACTGACTTCACCGCCCATTTTGGCGCATTATGACCCGTCGGCCCCTACAGAAGTTCGCACCGACGCTAGTGGCCACGGCATAGGTGCAGTACTCGCCCAACGCCAGAACGACCAGGACCGTGTCATTGCCTACGCCAGCCGCCTTCTCTCGTCGTCGGAGCGGAATTATTCGATAACTGAGCGCGAATGCCTGGCTTTGGTCTGGGCTGTGGCAAAATTTCGCCCTTATTTGTACGGCCGAACGTTTTCCGTTGTCACGGACCACCATGCCCTTTGCTGGCTCTCGTCGCTGAAGGATCCTACAGGAAGGCTGGGCCGCTGGGCGTTACGACTACAGGAATACACCTTTGACGTGCTCTACAAATCTGGCCGGATGCATCAAGATGCTGTCTGTTTATCCCGCTACCCTGTCGATCCTCCCGACACCACCGAACGTGATACCGGTGACTCCGTCATGGCTATTGCAGATTTGGCCAACATACGCGCTGAACAGCAAAGTGACGACACGTTACGATCTATAATTGACCGCCTCAATTCTCGTCAGCCCGACCCATCGCTTCGTCTGTTTGAGCTTCACGACGATATTCTTTACCGTCGTAGTACCACTCCCGACGGCCCAGAGCTTCTGCTTGTTCTCCCCAAGCATCTTCGTGCTACTGTTCTCCAGGAACTCCACGATGCTCCGACCGCTGGCCATCTTGGCGTATCCCGCACATACGATCGCGTGCGGCGCCGGTTTTTCTGGCCTGGTCTGTACCGATCTGTTCGACGCTACGTTGCTGCGTGTGACCTTTGTCAGCGACGTAAACGGCCCTCAGGGTTGCCTGCAGGCCTTCTGCATCCAATTCACATACCCCAGGAGCCATTCTACCGCGTCGGTCTCGACCTCCTCGGCCCATTTCCTTCGTCTGCTTCAGGGAACAAGTGGATCGCAGTTGCGACCGACTGCGCTACGCGTTTTGCCATCACGCGAGATTTGCAGACTAGTTGCGCCACTGACGTCGCCGATTTCCTCCTTCATGACGTCATCCTTCGTCATGGTGCTCCTCGGCAACTGCTCACAGACCGAGGCCGCTACTTCTTGTCGAAAGTTGTCGATGACCTCCTTCGTTCCTGTTCTGTGGAGCACAAGCTCACTACTGCGTACCACCCGCAGACCAACGGGCTCACCGAAAGGTTGAACCGCACCTTAACCGATATGCTGTCGATGTACGTGTCTGACGTTCATCGGGACTGGGACAGCGCTTTGCCATACGTCACGTTCGCGTACAACTCCTCCCGTCACAACACCGCCGGTTTTTCGCCGTTTTACCTCCTGTATGGCTACCACCCTGCATTGCCTTTTGACACGCTCCTACCTGCTGTTCTACAACATACCACGGAGTGAGACTTTGGGTAACAGCGCAAACAGACGACCACACAAAGGGGAGACACGGACACACAGGCGCTGTGTGCATACCACGGAGTATGCCCGCGATGCTGCCGCGCGAGCCCATCTGGCACGTCAGATAGCTCATGAGCGACTATCCGACTCCCAATTATGCCAAAAGGACCGCTACGACCGCAGCCACCGGCACCTCTGCTTTTCTCCGGGATCTCTTGTGCTTCTCTGGACTCCTTCTCGTCGCGTCGGTCTCTCCGAAAAGCTTTTATCGCGTTACACCGGACCTTACAAGGTTTTACGGCAACTTAGTGACGTGAATTATGAAATCGCCCCACTGAACAGTTCTTCACCATCTACCCCGCCATCTCGTGACGTCGTGCACATATCCCGACTGAAGCCATACTTTTCCGTCACCTCCTCGTGTAATTAGTCTGCGCCGAGACGGCGCTCAGCCCGCCGGGGCGGTTAGATGTTACGGGCCGCCTCCTTGCATTAAGGAAGAAGACGACGATCGCCGAAAAACGCTGCGCGTGTTCAGCCATCTTGGCCATCTCTGCCAACAATCCCTGTAGATAAATACTATCCCTTTTTCGTCTATTTGACGCCCCGTCACAATATCTAAAGTGTAAGTAGTAGCAAAAAACAGTCAGGAAATCTGTAGAAGACATTTTGAAGCAACATTTTCCGCATAGACCTGGTGCTTATTTAAAACACGTTATTCATGGGAAACGCCTCCTTTTACTCTGTAGCACAACACGCTCACTTGAAATGCATGTTTGTTGTTTACATCGGGCCGCGCGAATCAAGCACTGCAGCTTGCTTGACATGTATGTACGTTTTCTTCAAACGCGGCGCGCAAACCGAATTAAACAGTGGAGAGCTTGCTAGAAAGTTCGTACTGCGATGTTTTCAACAGCACTAAGTATAGGAGCTTACTTGAAACATAGGTACTGGGCGATTTTCAATAGCGCAAAACAAAGCGAGCCGCGCGAACCGAACAGTTTCCTGATAACAATAGCGCAAAGCAGAGCGGGCCACGCGAACCGGAGGTCTTACTTGAAAGATAGGTACTGGGCGATTTTCAATAGCGTGAAGCAAAGCGAGCCATGCGAACAGAACAGCTCACTCAAAACCACGTGTGCTAGCTACATAGTGTTCAATAGCCGCACCCAGAGCGATGAGCGTGAACTGCAGTGGCGCACCGACGGGGAGGGATTCGGGGGTTGTAACCCCCCCCCCCCCCCCTGAGGCCGACTTAACCCCCCCCCCCCTTTTGTTTAACCCCTTTTCTTTCCTTACGCATTTGAGTACTGCAACTAAGATGTAAGACGCGCAATCGTCTGCACACTTGCAAAAAGCGCATTTTTTTGACAATTTCCCGTGAAGAAATCGAAATTAGTGCTGTTTAGATGGTATTGGAAAACTGTCACCCCCCCCCCCCCCCCTCCTGGCAGAGATCCTGGGTGCACTACTGGTGAACTGGACAGGTAAAGTTTAGCGGTCACACGCAAGTACAGTCACTTGAAAGCAATAACTGTCCAGCAAACTAGTTATTCAAGAAACTTACCTCGCACAAGCGGGTGTTCTTCGAGGGCGCGAAGTTTTTAAAAAAAAGATTATGGGGTTTTACGTGCCAAAACCAGTTCTGATTATGAGGCACGCCGTAGTGGGGGACTCCGGAAATTTGGACCACCTGGGGCTCTTTAACGTGCACCTAAATTTAAGTACACGGGTGTTTCCGCATTTCGCCCCCATCGAAATGCGGCCGCCGTGGCCGGGATTCGATCCCGCGACCTCGTGCTCAGCAGCCCAACACCATAGCCACTGAGCAACCACGGCGGGTCGCGAAGTTTTTGCGGCCAATTCT